>NC_068439.1:22483608-22541108 GCF_023373465.1 Oncorhynchus keta
TGACAATCTCTCTTTACTCTGTATCAGATTGGTGACAATCTCTCTTTACTCTGTATCAGATGGGTGACAGTCTCTCTTTACTCTGTATCAGATGGGAAAATGACCAGTCTCTCTTTACTCTGTATCAGATGGGTGAGAGTCTCTCTTTACTCTGTATCAGATGGGTGACAGTCTCTCTTTACTCTGTATCAGATGGGTGACAGTCTCTCTTTACTCTGTATCAGATGGGTGAAAGTCTCTCTTTACTCTGTATCAGATGGGTGACAGTCTCTCTTTACTCTGTATCAGATGGGTGACCGTCTCTCTTTACTCTGTATCAGATGGGTGAGAGTCTCTCTTTACTCTGTATCAGATGGGTGAGAGTCTCTCTTTACTCTGTATCAGATGGGTGACAGTCTCTCTTTACTCTGTATCAGATGGGTGACAGTCTCTCTTTACTCTGTATCAGATGGGTGACCGTCTCTCTTTACTCTGTATCAGATGGGTGAGAGTCTCTCTTTACTCTGTATCAGATGGGTGAGAGTCTCTCTTTACTCTGTATCAGATGGGTGAGAGTCTCTTTACTCTGTATCAGATGGGTGAAAGTCTCTCTTTACTCTGTATCAGATGGGTGACAGTCTCTCTTTACTCTGTATCAGATGGGTGAGAGTCTCTCTTTACTCTGTATCAGATGGGTGAGAGTCTCTCTTTACTCTGTATCAGATGGGTGACAGTCTCTCTTTACTCTGTATCAGATGGGTGACAGTCTCTCTTTACTCTGTATCAGATGGGTGAGAGTCTCTCTTTACTCTGTATCAGATGGGTGACAGTCTCTCTTTACTCTGTATCAGATGGTGAGAGTCTCTTTACTCTGTATCAGATTGGTGACAATCTCTCTTTACTCTATCAGATGGGTGACAGTCTCTCTTTACTCTGTATCAGATGGGTGACAGTCTCTCTTTACTCTGTATCAGATGGGTGACAGTCTCTCTTTACTCTGTATCAGATGGGTGAGAGTCTCTCTTTACTCTGTATCAGATGGGTGACAGTCTCTCTTTACTCTGTATCAGATGGGTGAGAGTCTCTCTTTACTCTGTATCAGATGGGTGACAGTCTCTCTTTACTCTGTATCAGATGGGTGACAGTCTCTCTTTACTCTGTATCAGATGGGTGAGAGTCTCTCTTTACTCTGTATCAGATGGGTGAAAGTCTCTCTTTACTCTGTATCAGATGGGTGACACTCTCTTTACTCTGTATCAGATGGGTGAGAGTCTCTCTTTACTCTGTATCAGATGGGTGAAAGTCTCTTTTACTCTGTATCAGATGGGTGACAGTCTCTCTTTACTCTGTATCAGATGGGTGACAGTCTCTCTTTACTCTGTATCAGATGGGTGACAGTCTCTCTTTACTCTGTATCAGATGGGTGACAGTCTCTCTTTACTCTGTATCAGATGGGTGAAAGTCTCTCTTTACTCTGTATCAGATGGGTGACAGTCTCTCTTTACTCTGTATCAGATGGGTGACAGTCTCTCTTTACTCTGTATCAGATGGGTGACAGTCTCTCTTTACTCTGTATCAGATGGGTGAAAGTCTCTCTTTACTCTGTATCAGATGGGTGACAGTCTCTCTTTACTCTGTATCAGATGGGTGACAGTCTCTCTTTACTCTGTATCAGATGGGTGACAGTCTCTCTTTACTCTGTATCAGATGGGTGAGAGTCTCTCTTTACTCTGTATCAGATGGGTGACAGTCTCTCTTTACTCTGTATCAGATGGGTGACAGTCTCTCTTTACTCTGTATCAGATGGGTGACAGTCTCTCTTTACTCTGTATCAGATGGGTGACAGTCTCTCTTTACTCTGTATCAGATGGGTGACAGTCTCTCTTTACTCTGTATCAGATGGGTGACAGTCTGTTACTGCTACTGTATGCATTTCACTGTTGAAATGGGTTGTTTCCCTGGTGCACTGTTGGGTGGGTGTGGTTGGATGGGTTCACTCTGTTGACAATAACAGTACTCAACTTTGATGTAGTGCGGCTGAGGGAGGTTTTTTGTGTGTGTGTGTGTGTGTGTGTGTGTGTGTGTGTGTGTGTGTGTGTGTGTGTGTGTGTGTGTGTGTGTGTGTGTGTGTGTGTGTGTGTGTGTGTGTGTGTGTGTGTGTGTGTGTGTGTGTGTGTGTGTGTGTGTGTGACTGCAGGTGGACCCATCTGGAGAGAAACCGCTATTTTAGGCCAGCTAATGGTCAGACTAAGGTGGCAGTTGAAACATTTCATCTGCTGGCAAGAACCCCAGCGCTAACCGCTAACAACTCTCCTGTCTTTCCAGCTGAATGTGTGTGACCATACTGGTCTGTCCCCGTGGTGCCTCACCACAGGGGTGTGTTCTGTCCTCCTGTTCACTGGTGGTAGACATGCATCTAATCTGTCGGTTAATAACATGGAAACTGAACACACTGACCAGCAGGGCCCAGGGCTCCCAGATGACCAGTGGACTGTAGTAGAGATGATGTCTAGTACACACACACACATCCTGGCCCCTGGGGAGAAAGAGCTGCTCAGTTTGGCCCGTGTGTTGATTTGATACTGGTCGGGCATCTGACAGCCCAGCCATGTGTGTGTGTGTTTTCCCCCGCCTGAAGCCACGGACCAGACCCCAGCTTAGACCGGGAGATTCTCAGATTACAAAGAGCAGTTTCAGTCAGCACTGCAGTGCAAACTGTCTGTCTGTGACTTGCTGTTGACGAGAGCCATTGGCTCTGTGTACGCCTGGATGAAAAAATGAAAGCAGTGCACTTTAGGCGCCCCTGCTATAACCTTGAGTTCGTACTCTACCCGGCACTGTGTTGCAATGCCCACCATCCGTACTCAAATTGACTGCATTGCTGCCAAGCCTTGTATCCATTACAGTTGTGTTGTTAAGTGTATTTGGAACACGTCTTTTAATTCTCCAGACCATGTCTTTAAAGCTCACACGCTAAACCACATATTTGTGGCATTTCATTGTAGGCCAAATACATTAACAAGTAGCCTGTTTTCCATCATTTTCAGTGCTTAGTCACTGTGTGCGTCCCAGTTGGAACCCTATTCCCTATATACTGCACTACTTTTGACCAGAGCCCTATGGGCCCTAGTCAGAAGTAGTGTGACATGCAAAAGGGTGCTGTTTGGGATATAACCACTCTCTCACTTCTACAATGAGAGGTTATTTTGGGCTTTTCCAGCCACATAGAGGGAACAGTGCTGCTGACACAAGCTGGATGAATGCATGTAGTATATCCACCCAACAGATCCACACTAGTTATAGTATATCCACCCAACAGATCCACACTAGTTATAGTATATCCACCCAACAGATCCACACTAGTTATAGTATATCCACCCAACAGACCCACACTAGTTATAGTATATCCACCCAACAGATCCACACTAGTTATAGTATATCCACCCAACAGATCCACACTAGTTATAGTATATCCACCCAACAGACCCACACTAGTTATAGTATATCCACCCAACAGACACCCACACTAGTTATAGTATATTCACCCAACAGACACCCACACTAGTTATAGTATATTCACCCAACAGACACCCACACTAGTTATAGTATATTCACCCAACAGACACCCACACTAGTTATAGTATATCCACCCAATAGATCCACACTAGTTATAGTATATCCACAGACACAACAGACACCCACACTAGTTATAGTATATCCACCCAATAGATCCACACTAGTTATAGTATATTCACCCAACAGACACCCACACTAGTTATAGTATATCCACCCAATAGATCCACACTAGTTATAGTATATCCACCCAACAGACACCCACACTAGTTATAGTATATTCACCCAACAGACACCCACACTAGTTATAGTATATCCACCCAATAGATCCACACTAGTTATAGTATATCCACCCAACAGACACCCACACTAGTTATAGTATATTCACCCAACAGACACCCACACTAGTTATAGTATATCCACCCAACAGACACCCACACTAGTTATAGTATATTCACCCAACAGACACCCACACTAGTTATAGTATATCCACCCAACAGACACCCACACTAGTTATAGTATATTCACCCAACAGACACCCACACTAGTTATAGTATATCCACCCAACAGACACCCACACTAGTTATAGTATACTCACCCAACAGACACCCACACTAGTTATAGTATATTCACCCAACAGATCCACACTAGTTATAGTTTTTTTGTCACGTCTGCTCCCGCTCCTATCATCCATTATGGACACCTGCCTTCCCTCGTCACGCGCATCAGCGATATTGGACTCACTGTTATTACCTCCCCTATATTTGTCAGTTCACCAGCTCTGTTCCCCACTTCTGCATTGATTGTCTTGTTTTGTGTTACCTGTTTGCTGACGCTGTTCCTGTCTCGTTCCATGTCCGTTATTTATTAAATATTTTACTCCCCGTACCTGCTTCGTCTCTCCAGCGTCATTTCATGTGACAATATTCACCCAACAGATCCACACTAGTTATAGTATATTCACCCAACAGATCCACACTAGTTATAGTATATTCACCCAACAGATCCACACTAGTTATAGTATATTCACCCAACAGATCCACACTAGTTATAGTATATTCACCCAACAGATCCAGACTAGTTATAGTATATTCACCCAACAGATCCAGACTAGTTATAGTATATTCACCCAACAGATGCACACTAGTTATAGTATATTCACCCAACAGATCCACACTAGTTATAGTATATTCACCCAACAGATCCACACTAGTTATAGTATATTCACCCAACAGATCCACACTAGTTATAGTATATTCACCCAACAGATCCACACTAGTTATAGTATATTCACCCAACAGATCCACACTAGTTATAGTATATTCACCCAACAGATGCACACTAGTTATAGTATATTCACCCAACAGATGCACACTAGTTATAGTATATTCACCCAACAGATGCACACTAGTTATAGTATATTCACCCAACAGATGCACACTAGTTATAGTATATTCACCCAACAGATGCACACTAGTTATAGTATATTCACCCAACAGATCCACACTAGTTATAGTATATTCACCCAACAGATCCACACTAGTTATAGTATATTCACCCAACAGATCCAGACTAGTTATAGTATATTCACCCAACAGATCCAGACTAGTTATAGTATATTCACCCAACAGATCCAGACTAGTTATAGTATATTCACCCAACAGATCCACACTAGTTATAGTATATTCACCCAACAGATGCACACTAGTTATAGTATATTCACCCAACAGATCCACACTAGTTGTTAGATTGTATTCTATCTGGAGCCTGGATGTGTGACTGACTACTACAGATTGCTCTTTGTATAATATAATTCCAGATTCATTCACCAGTCCAGATACACCATTGAGATTATAGTGAGACGCGGTGGGCCAAGTAGCTGTTAATGTTTTCCTTAGAGTCCTTTGCCACTTTTCCATTTGTGAAAGAAGGAAAGACTGATGTGCTACATGTTGTCTGTCACACCTTTCTGCATTGTGCAATATGGATGAGAACCCTTTTCACACCTCCCAACTTTCTGATACAATTTTCCCCACTATGCATCATTTATTCATGAAGAAATCATTATCATGGGCTCATTGAACGGTGAGGAAGTATGATATGTCCACTGCCTGTCTCTGCTCTCAGAATGTTCTTCAGATTCCAAAAAGTTGTTATAATCAAGATTCTCAAGACACATTGTTGACTTCCCATGTTTTCTACTACAGGGACGATTTGTGATGTTTCTACTCCATTGTCATCCAGTGTTGTTTCCATATAATTAGTATCAGTAGAACGGGCATCCCCAATAAATTCAACGACGCCATAATGGGAGGACTGTCGGCCGTTTTCAATCTCCTTATAGGAGTAAAGCAGGAATTCTAATTATATGGTTTTTTTTTCTCTCTCTCTCTCTCTCTCTCTCTCCACACTAACAGAATATGACAGACACCTAGCTCACAGCAAAGGTATGGCGACAGCTTACCTGGACCCCAACCTCAACCACGCCCTGGCTGGGGGGGCCAAGTCGCGCCTCAGTGCGGGCACGGCCACGGAGCGGGCTCCCGGGGCCCCTGACAGGGTCCTGAAGGTCTTCCATCACTTCGAGAGCAATAGCGAGCATAGCACATGGGCCAGCAACATCCGCCATGGGGACGCCACCGATGTCAGGGTAAGACAGAGGGCTAATGTACGGCAACAGGGGTCTCACACACACACACACATACTAGTGTTGCACGGTATACTGACACTTTGGAACTTTTTCGATAAAACAAAAAACAGTTTGGTACTAGAATTTTTGTTACATTCAGTACTTCTGTCAAATGTGTCTCATGTGATTGAGAGAATTGATCAGGGCCCGGTTTCCCAAAAGCAGCTTAAGGCTAAGTTCATCATTAGAACCTGTTTCCCAAAACCATCCTTATTAACATTGCACTTGAAAACACTCGCAATCTAACGCCTGCCTCAGAGCACTCGTAGAACAACTCCTGCCTCAGTGTTACGACTTGTAGTAGTAGTGGATGCGGAGTCAGGCGCAGAGAGCAGAGGGTTTAGGAGACCCGTATTTATTCCGGTGACAGAAAAGGTCACGCCGAAACACCAGGTGCATACAATGACCGGCCCAAAAACAGGACCCAAACAGTCCGGAGAAAATAAGCAAATAGCACACCCACAAAATGAACAGAGAAACAAGCCCGCACAAAGCAGGCGGGCATAACCGGCTTAAATAGCCCTAACCAAAACCCAAACAAGAAACAGGTGTAGCCAATAAGACAAAACCAACAGAAAAGGAAAAGGGGATCGGTGGCAGCTAGTAGACCGGTGACGATGACCCCCGAGTGCCGCCCGAACAGGAAGAGGAGCCACCTTCGGTGGGAGTCGTGACACTCAGAGCACTCGTAGAACAGCTCAGTGTGTCAGAGCACTCGTAGAACAGCTCAGTGTGTCAGAGCACTCGTAGAACAGCTCAGTGTGTCAGAGCACTCGTAGAACAGCTCAGTGTGTCAGAGCACTCGTAGAACAGCTCAGTGTGTCAGAGCACTCGTAGAACAGCTCAGTGTGTCAGAGCACTCGTAGAACAGCTCAGTGTGTCAGAGCACTCGTAGAACAGCTCAGTGTGTCAGAGCACTCGTAGAACAGCTTAGTGTGTCAGAGCACTCGTAGAACAACTCAGTGTGTCAGAGCACTCGTAGAACAGCTCAGTGTGTCAGAGCATTCGTAGAACAGCTCAGTGTGTCAGAGCACTCGTAGAACAGCTCAGTGTGTCAGAGCATTCGTAGAACAGCTCAGTGTGTCAGAGCACTCGTAGAACAGCTCAGTGTGTCAGAGCATTCGTAGAACAACTCAGTGTGTCAGAGCATTCGTAGAACAGCTCAGTGTGTCAGAGCATTCGTAGAACAGCTCAGTGTGTCAGAGCACTCGTAGAACAGCTCAGTGTGTCAGAGCATTCGTAGAACAGCTCAGTGTGTCAGAGCACTCGTAGAACAACTCAGTGTGTCAGAGCATTCGTAGAACAGCTCAGTGTGTCAGAGCACTCGTAGAACAGCTCAGTGTGTCGTTGGATGCTTTTTCCCCCCTCCACTTTATACACAGAAGATCTCTGCTAAACATCTCTCTGTGGCCACTGATAACTTCAGAACAAAGTTGACCACAAGTACAAAGTTGCCAATGTCAGTTGATACAAGCAAGCGTTGTGTAAAAATATTCTTCAAATAAAAACCCAGATGACTGCATTAAAATATAAACAGTAGGCTATAGGTCTATTTCAATCATTGAAATGCGTTTTATGTTCAATCAATTGAATTCTATTTCGCTATGTGTAGCCTAACATGTGCACACTGATGTGCCAAATCAGTTATTTAATGCATTTTTATTGGGTAAGCGTTAGAATAAGCCAGCTCAATATTTGCAGGCGTAGGCGATAATATCTCTCTAGGAGCTGGTCGTCATTATTGTGAATTCTAATGTTAAGGAAAGATTTGAATGGAGAAAGCTGATCTGAGAGCAGTGCTCACTTTCTTTTTGATCCTACCTGTATCGACACATGATCCAACAATGCACTTCACGGCCTTTCTCTCTGCGTGGTGCAAGCGACCTTTCTCTTCTAGGTGCAAGGGACCTTTCTCTCTGCGTGGTGCAAGGGACCTTTCTCTCTGCGTGGCGCAAGCGACCTTTCTCTTCCAGGTGCAAGCGATCTTTCTCTCTGCGTTGTGCAAGCGACCTTTCTCTTCTAGGTGCAAGTGACCTTGCTCTCTGCGTGGTGCAAGCAACCTTTCTCTTCTAGGTGCAAGTGACCTTTCTCTCTGCGTGGTGCAAGCGACCTTTGTCTCTGCCTGGTGCAAGCAACCTTTCTCTCTGTGGTGCAAGCGACCTTTCTCTCTGTGGTGCAAGCGATCTTTCTCTCTGCGTGGTGCAAGCGACCTTTCTCTCTGCGTGGTGCAATCGACCTTTCTCTCTGCATTGTGTTTTAGGAAAAGCATGTTACATAACGGTCGTTGTAGATAGATGCATCGTTAAATCACTCGTAAGCCTTGATAATATTACCCATAAGCGTTATGAAGCGCTGGATGTCATGCTTTTTCAATGGGGATGTCCACAAAGTAGTGGAATCACAACACCCCCTTGCTGTTCAAGGCTCTGTTGCAAGATGAACACCGCATACGTCTCCAGTCCAGACAGAGTCCGTCAAAGAACAGTTTTAGCAAATCACAGAAGAATATAAAACTATGTGAGTTTCAGGTTGGCTTTATTGGATAGCTAACAAATTGTAAACAATGACCACTTTCTATAATGGGTCATTATTAAAAGTACCCTTTTACTAGTCATAAATAATACACATTGGCTGTTTAGCCAATTATATTATGACTGTTGCCTCCCATTTAAGTTTATTGTGATGGTAGTGACTTTTGATTTTGGTGACAATTATTGGGTGGAGGTCGCTAGCTACAGTGGAATCTTCAAGCTATATATTTCTCCTGTCTTGAATGAAAAGGTCATATTTATTTTAATTTTATTTAACCTTTATTTAGCTAGGCAAGTCAGTGTAGAAAGATATTTTGCAATCTCCAAAATAAATCCTATCTCTGATGAGAGTAGGCTCTCCTCCATCTTGTCTTGCGTTGTGATACCCTATCCTATGTTCTCCGTCCAGTAGCGGAATGAGATTACATGAAGTTGAAGTACGGCGTAATGAAATAGGTCACGATGTAAACGGGGCATAAAGGCTTCTTTCTGCATGCAGCGGCGAGGCGAGGCAAACCGAACGAGTGTGCTCTAGAAAAACGCGGCAATAGTACTATTTGTCCATCTTGAGACTAGAGATCCACCGATTAATCGGAATGGCCGATTTAATTAGGGCCGATTTTCAGGTTTTCATAACAATCGGACACCGGTTTGGCCAATTTTTATGTATTTTTTAAATGCTTTTTTTTTTTTACACCTTTATTTGATCTTTATTTAACTAGGCAAGTCAATTAAGAACACATTACAGTTAACTAGTCCAACGCTCTAACCACCTGATTACATTGCACTCCACGAGGAGACTGCCTGTTGCGTGAATGCAATAAGCCAAGGTAAGTTGCTAGCTAGCATTAAACTTATCTTAAATTAAAAAAAAAAAAATCTTAATCACTAGTTAACTACACATGGTTGATGATATTACTAGTTTATCTAGCGTGTCCTGCGTTGCATATAATCGATGCGGTGCGTATCGTTGCTCCAATGTGTACCTAACCATAAACATCAATGCCTTTCTTAAAACCAATACACAGAAGTATATATTTTTAATAAACCTGCATATTTAGCTAAAAGAAAGGTTAACAGGCAATATTAACCAGGTGTAATCAGTCTGACTGAGCGATGGTAGGCAGCAGCAGGCTCATAAGCATTCATTCAAACAGCACTTTAGTGTGTTTTGCCAGCAGCTCTTCGCTATGATTCAAACATTGCGCTGTTTATGAATTCAAGCCTATCAACTCCCGAGATTAGGCTTTTGTAACCAATGTGAAATGGCTCGATAGTTAGCGGGGTGCGGGCTAATAGCGTTTCAAACGTCACTGCCGTTACCGTCAATATTACTCGCCAACATGCAATCATTGGGCAATAAACTAGACGAGGTAAAATCACGAATATCCTACCAACGGGACATCAAAAACGGTAATATCCTATGCTTCACGGAATCGTGGCTGAATGACGACATGGATATTCAGCTAGCGGGTAAGACGAGGGGGGCAGGCCACACTACTTGCCTATAGAGTTCTCAGCTATACTTTTCGTGGCTGTTTATTTACCACAACAGACAGATGCTGGCACTAAGACCGCACTCAGTCAGCTGTATAAGGAAATAAGCAAACAGGAAACCACTCACCCAGAGGCGGCGCTCCTAGTGGCCAGAGACTTTAATGCAGGGAAACTTAAATCAGATCTACCAAATCTCTATCAACATGTTAAATGTGCAACCAAAGGGAAAGAAATTCTAGATCACCTATACTCCACACACAGAGACAAAGCTCTCCCTCGCCCTCCATTTGGTAAATCCGACCACAACTCTATCCGCCTGATTCCTGCATACAAGCAAATATTAAAGCAAGAAGCACCAGTGACTCGATCTATAAAAAAATTGTCAGATGAAGCAGATGCCAAACTACAGGACTGCTTTGCTAACACAGACTGGAACATGTTCCGGGATTCTTCCGATTACATTGAGGAATACACCACATAAGTCACTGGCTTTATCAATAAGTGCATTGAGGACGTCGTCCCCACAGTCACTGTACATACATACCCCAACTAGAAGCCATGGATTACAGGCAACATTCGCACTGAGCTAAAGGGTAGAGCTACCGCTTTCAAGGTGCGGGACTCTAACCCGGAAGCTTACAAGAAATCCCGCTATGCCCTGCGACGAACCATCAAACAGGCAAAGCGTCAATACAGGGCTAAGATTGAATCATACTACACCGGCTCCGACGCCTGTCGGATGTGGCAGGGCTTGCAAACTATTACAGACTACAAAGGGAAGCACAGCCGCGAGCTGCCCAGTGACACGAGCCTACCAGATGAGCTAAATCACTTCTATGCTCGCTTCGAGGCAAGCAACACTGAGGCATGCATGAGACCATCAACTGTTCCGGACGACTATGTGATCACGCTCTCCGTAGCCGACGTGAGTAAGACCTTTAAACAGGTCAACATACACAAAGCTGAGGGGCCAGACGGATTACCTGGACGTGTGCTCCGGGCATGTGCTGACCAACTGGCAGGTGTCTTCACTGACATTTTCAACATGTCCCTGATTGAGTCTGTAATACCAACATGCTTCAAGCAGACCACCATAGTCCATGTGCCCAAGAACACAAAGGCAACCTGTCTAAATGACTACAGACCCGTAGCACTCACGTCCGTAGCCATGAAGTGCTTTGAAAGGCTGGTAATGGCTCACATCAACACCATTATCCCAGAAACCCTAGACCCACTCCAATTTGCATACCGCCCAAACAGATCCACAGATGATGCAATCTCTATTGCACTCCACACTGCCCTTTCCCACCTGGACAGAAGGAACACCTATGTGAGAATGCTGTTCATTGACTACAGCTCAGCGTTCAACACCATAATACCCTCAAAGCTCATCACCAAACTAAGGATCCTGGGACTAAACACCTCCCTCTGCAACTGGATAATGGACTTTCTGACACACCGCCCCCAGGTAGTGCGGGTAGGTAGCAACACATCTGCCACGCTGATCCTCAACACTGGAGCTCCCCAGGGGTGCGTGCTCAGTCCCCTCCTGTACTCCCTGTTCACCCACGACTGCATGGCCAGGCACGACTCCAACACCATCATTAAGTTTGCTGACGACACAACAGTGGTAGGCCTGATCACCGACAACAACGAGACAGCCTATAAGGAGGAGGTCAGAGACCTGGCCGGGTGGTGCCAGAATAACAACCTATCCCTCAACGTAACCAAGACTAAGGAGATGATTGTGGACTACAGGAAAAGGAGCACCGAGCAAGTCCCCATTCTCATCGATGGGCCTGTAGTGGAGCAGGTTGAGAGTTTCACATTCCTTGGTGTCCACATCAACAACAAACTCATTTGGTCCAAACACACCAAAACCGTCGTGAAGAGGGCACGACAAAGCCTATTCCCCCTCAGGAAACTAAAAAGATTTGGCATGGGTCCTGAGATCCTCAAAAGCTTCTACAGCTGCAACATCGAGAGCATCCTGACCAGTTGCATCACTGCCTGGTACGGCAATTGCTCGGCCTCCGACCGCAAGGCACTTCAGACCTCTACACCAAGCGGTGTCAGAGGAAGGCCCTAAAAATGGTCAAAGACCCCAGCCACTCCAGTCAAAGACTATTCTTTCTACTACCGCATGGCAAGCAGTACCGGAGTGCCAAGTCTAGGACAAAAGGCTTCTCAACAGTTTTTACCCCCAATTCACAAGACTCCTGAACAAGTAACCAAATGGCTACCCGGACTATTTGCATTGTGTGCCCCCCCCAACCCCTCTTTTATGCTGCTGCTACTCTCTGTTTATCTTATATGCATAGTCACTTTAACCTATACATTCATGTACATACTACCTAAATTGGCCCGAACAACCAGTGCTCCCGCACATTAGCTAACCGGGCTATCTGCATTGTGTCGCACCACCCGCCAACCCCTCTTTTTACGCTTCTGCTACTCTCTGTTCATCATATGTGCATAGTCACTTTAACGATACCTACATGTACATACTACCTCAATAAGCCTGACCAACAGGTATCTGAATATAGCCTTGCTACTCTTTTTTCAAATGTCTTTTTACTGTTGTTTTGTTTCTTTACTTACTTACACATACACACATACTTTTTTTTCTCGCACCATTGGTTAGAGCCTGTAAGTAAGCATTTCACTGTAAGGTTTACACCTGTTGTATTCGGCGCACGTGACAAATAAACTTTGATTTCATTTGGATCAAGTGACATTCTGTGACTTTGGCTAATAAGCCTTCTCTTTTTTTGTGGTATCATTTTGGTATTGAGTATTGGGATACTAAATCTGGTATCAGTATCATAGTCAAAATTCTGGTATTGTGACAACACACACACACACACACACACACACACACACACACACACACACACACACACACACACACACACACACACACACACACACACACACACACACACACACACACACACACACACACACACACACACACCCTGCATCAGAGCTAGAGCCAATCAGTGTACAGATTTTTTATTTTAAATACCTGTCATACAGTCATGAAGAGCTGATAAAGACTGGCTGTGTATTCCTGAATCTCCTACAAACACACAGACTGATCGACTGTCACTCTGTTTCTCTGCTGCGCTGAAGGAGCATGAGTAATTGACTGGATGCAGTCTTTTGGCTGTTAGAGCCCAGTGTATAGATGCTGCTGTACAGACTGGTGTTGCACGTCAGAGCAGTGATTCAACAGTGTAGTTGTTGCTTTATCAATTGCTATATGTTACTGAAAGTTCAGAGCACAATTCCTCATTGTTTTTGAAATTGGAATACCATAGTGTGCTTGTTCTGTTGTCACCCTTCAACTGTCTAACTGCACTTCAACTCCCTTCACTGAGAGAGAGGTCTGTGTGGCTCCGTCAGATTGCGTTTTCTCTTTTAAAGCTGCAATATGTGACTTTTTGGGCCCTTGACGAAAATCAAATAGAAATGTGAGTTATAGATCTGTCAATCTTATTGAAAACAAGTCTAAGAAGCGGTATATATATATTCTATGTGCGCTATTCTATGCTTCTCGTTCTTAAGTTTTGTTTTAGCGTCTTACTCAAACAGCTGAAAATACTATATTTTTGGTTATTGAAACGAGATTTCACAGTGGTTTAGACGGTACCATGATTCTTTACACTATACATTGCTTATTTTGTCACATAAACTAAAATTAGGCAAACTATCAGAATGTTTTAAACCAGGAAATGGCATATTTTGCATATTGCACCTTTTACTGATGTTGCTGTGCCTTAGCTCTGTGATCTTCAGTGGCAGTTAGCCTAGGTCTCACATAAGCCGCACCTGAAGCCTCAAAGTTGGCTAATTACAGAAAACCCTTCACAAAGGACACATTTAAAGGCATGTGTGAATTATTGGAATAGCATTGTTTCTCCTCAGGTAGATGAACTGAGAGAGGCTATCAAGCAACTAGCTTGGTCTCTGGTCATTGTCATGCATCCCATAAGGGTTGGCAAAACAGCACAAACTGATCTGAGACCAGGCTAAGCAAACACTGGTCTGCAGAAAGACATTTTGCTACATTATCCCTGCCCTCACTGACAATGACACTCAGTTATAGTGGTGTGAAGCTGTGAATTGATTCCTGGCACACAACATCCTGACTCCTAGATCTCCTATTTTCTGGAGAAAGGAAACCATTAAGACATGGTACATGGGTTGCATCCCAAATGGCACCCTATTCCCTATACCGTGCACTACTTTTGACCAGAGCCCTATGCGTGGTCTCAGTGCAGTCAGTAGATGCCTGTATTTATTTGTAGGGCTGGATGAGGTACGTTGTGTTTTGGATCCACATCCGCTTCCTGGTTCCATCCCAGAATAAACATCATGTTCCTATCCCCTGAGGTGCTCCCCAAGGACCCCTCATCCCATCACACACACACATCCTGTTCATACTGCATCAATAGCACTCTGCCTGCCCGGGTATAGTGCACTGCTATGGTCAAAAGTAGCGTACTATATAGGGATTCCAGATATCCATATAGGACAAATATTATCAATAATAACACCATAAAATGACATGTAATTCAATCTACCTAGTGCCTGGTAGTCATTCTGTAAATCCGTTACATTTTCGTATGGGATATATTAATTTGTGAATGTCCATCACCCATTTCGTATGATATATTACGAATTACAATTTGTATTATATGTTACGAATTTGCTAAATGTACAATATGTTACAAATCTGCAAACCGTACGATGTTACGAATTCTAGCTAGGTGGCTAACGTTAGCTAGGGGTTAGGGTTAAGCTTAGGAGTTAGGTTAAGATTAGTTTAGGGGTTTAGGAGTTAGGTTAAGATTAGGGGTAGAGGAATGGTTAGCTAAAATGGTTATGGTTAAGGTTAGCTAACATGCTAAGTAGACGCAAAGTAGCTAAAAGATAGAAAGTAGTTGAAAAGTTTCTAATTAGCTAAAATGCTAAAGTTGTCCTTGATGAGATTTGAACTCGCAACCTTTGGGTTGCTAGACGTTTGCATTATGCCCACCCATCCACCGTGACCAACCACCCTCCTTTCATTTTTTGCATTAAGTGGCCTGTCTTATGTAACCATACCAAATCTAACATACGACACTGAATGGAGTGTTTTGGATTTACGTACATAATAATATGAAATGATCTGATACCAGGTGTACTGTATGCAATGTTTACCTTGATAAGAGGTTCATGGTTTGTTTGCATTTGAATTGGCTAATTTGCATGTGAATTGTGCTTTTCTATTTCCATTGCAAACACATGGAAATTCTGTGGTTGTCAAGAATCCAAATGACTATATGCCAGTGAGATTTGATATGTTCTTTTTGGATCTTAAAAATGAAAAAAGGGTAGTAAAATTAGCTTGTTTGTTTGAGATAATCTGTCATATCATCATAGAGGCGGCTGTCATCATCTTTAGCCTAATGTGATGTGATGGGAAATTTGTCATGCTCCGTTTGGATTGCTCTCCCTAGCTGTTCATGTAAGCATTCTGATTCTGTCTCTATAATCCGTTAGTGTCTTCTTCTTCTTTGTCTTCATCTTTTCGTTGCCGTCGTCATCTGTTTCCTCCTAAGTGCCAAGGGGAACTCTGCTCTAAGTTATTATACAGGACAGATGTTGGTCATATTTATTAGGGCATGCAATGGTTTTAAAACGTTTTGCAACGGAAAAAGTCGAGGTAGCCTCTCCCTGTGCCAGCTGGTTTTCTGTTGTTTGGTTCCTAATGAATAGGACCATGCTTTTCAGGGTTGGCTCTCAAGCTCTAGGTCAAACCTGTCAGCACACTTAAAAGCATCACTTGGGATATTTAGCCTATGTTTCAGCGACTACCATTCCAAGTTACTTTTCCCCAAGGTCTGCTGGGAGTATACATGTGCTGTGCTTTTAGATAGTATCTAAACAGCCATTCAGATGGCATGTGACATTTTAAAGGGTTCGGGTTAAGGCTATGTAATATTGTGCATTTTGCTTCTCATAAAGGCCTTGTCTGTCGTATGGTGGAACCAGACCTAGTCACTGCATGCTTTTAATCACCCTGTATATCTCATGCTTCCCCAGCTCTATGTTACAAGTGGGAGATGAATATGACATTTGACTGATGCTATCTTGAAGTTGTAGCCGTTCTGGTGGTATTTCTCCCATTTATTCTGTCTCCATTATGGGTTCTGGTGGTATTTATCCCACCTCATTGAAGTTGAGTACACTTGTATTCCGGCAGTTCCGCCGCCTGGCCTACAAAACGATGTCAAATCAATCACCAGCAGAACTGCAGCTATATGGTTCTGTTTGTGTCACTTGGAGTAGACATTTTCCTGCTACTTGAAAATGGACTTGAAATGGCAATTATTAATTTGTATGCAAATTGTTTTTCTTTCAAATTGGGCAGACACATTTTTCCCATTACTCAGATGCTCTCTCTCTCTCTCTCTCTCTACGATCCTCCGAGGAACTCTGCATCCAGTATTGGATTATAAAACAGAGATTGTGTTGAGATATAATAATGGATGGACAGAGAGGGCTCTACCTTTTCTTGGGCCCACTCACTTCAGCCTCTCTTGCCAGACAAAACTTTTAGATTATGGCTCGTGAGATTACACACTTCTGTCTGTGTTGAGCCATTATATTCTTCTTCTGCTGATCCTATAGCTGTGCCTAGGGGAAACCTCACTCCGGAGCCCCAGCCACCATCTCAAGAAGCTAACCAACGCCCATATTTAATCATTTTAATGGAGGGTAGAGGATTTGCGTGCTCTTTAGCAAACTGAGATAAGACACTGGCTTTAGCTTAGCCGCCCTTAGCTGGCTGAGTAATCTTCTGTTAGAGCAGGTTAACATGATCATATTGCATTTCTTTATCACTACTCACCATTGGAATATTGAGGAGGGTCTATCTCATCTGTGCAGGAAGATTTTCCTTCATTGATAGAGAAAATAACTAGGTACCGACATCAATTCACACGAAGACATTGTTACTTCAGTAGCTACAGACCTACAAACCTAAAGTAAAGGTGCTGTACGGTTGCATAGAATATATTCTCTAAGTGCTCTCCTGGTTCCTAGTGCATTGTTACTGGAACTTCCATGCAGGGGGCGGCAGAGTAGCCTAGTGGTTAGAGCGTCGTCCTTGCCGTGGACAGTCTCAAATAAACATTTGCCATTACACAAGCAGAAAGTCAGTCCCAAGGCTGCATAGAGACCTCCCTAAGTTGGAAACTACATTACCAAACAACGCTGGCTGACAGGCTTTGAATTCCCAGTCCCAATAGCCCAGTTCCTATGCTTTTCTGGCCTCTCCTCTCTTCCTCCTCTCCTCCTTCTCCTCTCCTTGGGCAGTGATCAGGCTCTGTTATCCTCCACAGTGTTGCCACTTGGCCATCAGGCCGTAACTGGGGCACATTATTGAACCTACTCTGGGGGATCCAGCCATCCAGCCTCTCTCTCTTCTCTCATAAATACAATCTTCTTAAATATGCAATGGCTCTTAAGTGTTTGGGCTGGAATGTCACATCGGATCGGCAGTGTGATAGTATGCACACATACGGCTGTGGATGACACCAGCACAGCCAGGCGAGGCCGGAATATCTCCATGCCAGCCATAGACTTAACATGGAGCCCTAGTGTTGTGGGCACTAACGACATAATATAACAGACGTGAGTGGTCCGTCTGGCCGGTCATAGACTACAGTCATAAGCTAGTCTATTGGCACTCTAGTTGCCGCTTCATGGCTGACAGACGTGAATGGTCCATCTGGTCTGGTGAGGTCTGGGGGTTGATGTTAAACCGAACAGACAGTGAGAGGATGTCGCAGAGAGAGACATGGTATGCCTGGTATGGCAACTGCTCGGCATCTGACCGTAAGGCGCTACAGAGGGTAGTGCGAACAGCCCAGTACATCCAGGACCTATATACTAGGCGGTGTCAAAGGAAAGCCCATAAAATGGTCAGAGACTCCAGTCACCCAAGTTATAGACTGTTTTCTCCGCTACCGCACGGCAAGTGGTACCGGAGCGGCAAGTCTTGGACCAAAAGGCTCCTCAACAGTTTCTAACCCCAAGCCACGTCAATTTACATTGACCCCCCCTTCCTTTTGTACACTGCTGCTACTCGCTGTTTATTATCTATGGATAGTCACTTCACTCCCACCTACATTTACAAATTACCTCAACTAACCTATACCCACGCACACTGACTGACCGGTGCCCCCTGTGTATAGCATCGTTATTCTTCTTATGTTACTTTTTATTATGACTTTTTATTTTAGCCTACTTGGTAAATATTCTTCTTGAACTGCACTGTTGGTTAAGGGCTTGTAAGTAAGCATTTCACAGTAAGGTCTACACTTGTTGTATTCGGCGCGTGTGACAAATAAAGTTTGATTTGAAGTCCTGAATGAGTGACTGAGTGACTGAGTGGCCATTTGTGACTGAGTGGCCATTTGAGTGTTGGATTGTTCCACAGGAGCTGGTCAGATGGGGGGATAAGGGTATGGGTTGGTGCCCTCCTTGGCCATTCAGCCAATGCGAAAATATACATATATGTTCTACTTATCGCCTCAGACAGGCTACCTGCTGTCACTAGGCAGAGCGGTGGCTGCCATGGCGATAAGATAGCATCGCTCCTACAGACAGAACAGTTGGAACATCCTGTCTTCTCTTCACCTCTCAGTAGGAGTCTATATCTGGGCTCCACTTTCTGTTTACCGTGTTTTGTTGTCTGTCTCCAGTAAAAACTCTAGTCAGTTTCTTTACCAATGTCTTGCATTGTGTGGACCTTCTACGTTCAACATCTTTCCCTTCACATAACTTCTGTATGACCTTGAACTTTCCTACCGTGGCTTGTCATTGGTCTCTTAACTCTCCTGTGTTCCACCTCTACAGGGGATCATCCAGAAGATCTTGGACATCCACAAGGTGAAATGCGTGGCGTGCTTCAGCCTGCGACTCAGCCACTCCCAATCCGGCCAGGTCCACTGGCTCCACCCTGATATGGGCGTGTCCCACGTGAGGGAGAAATACGAGCAGAACCGCTCCCAGGAGGAGTGGAGGTGAGCAGACTGTGTGTGTGTGTGCTCGTCCGTGTGCACTTACGTGTATGAGTGCACCAATGTGTTTGCCCTGTGTGCGTGTATCTGTCTGTTTAGATTATGTCTCTCTCTTGATGTGTGTATTTGTCTGACTGTCTCTGTCTGCCCCTGTGTGTATTGAAGACAATGACAAAACGGCAGTCGGTGTCTCTCCGACAAGAAGGTGGAATCTACAGATTCACAGACCCAGCTTTTTTGTGTGTGTGTGTGTGTGTGTGTGTGTGTGTGTGTGTGTGTGTGTGTGTGTGTGTGTGTGTGTGTGTGTGTGTGTGTGTGTGTGTGTGTGTGTGTGTGTGTGTGTGTGTGTGTGTGTGTGTGTGTGTGTGTGTGTGTGTGTGTTTTTCAATGTCTCAACTGTCAATGACTCGGTAGTAGGTCATTGCTATTAAAAGTTGTTCTGCCAGATGAGTCACATCCTTAGCTTCTAGCGTTAGGTATCGCACAGATGGCATTAAATGCCTTTATTCTGCATCAGACAGTTCTGTGATAGTCTACAACCTTTCTTTAGGCACACTTAGACCCTGTGAATGTCCCTGAGAGCAGAGGCAAGACACATTGCCCCATAAGTTAACACTTCATCTCTGTGTCTTATTTTGTAAGGAAGAAGTCAGTCGAGGATCTGATACTATGAATGTTTGATGAACACACTATAGAGATTGGCCAATATAGTTCCTTAGCCATTCATTCTCCTAGCCTAACATGTTCGTGTGACCTAGATGTTACCGTCACATAAAATATGTTCTGAACACAGAATTGGACACTAAAGAGCCTCAAGGGCTTGTCTGTAGTACGTTTTTTTCCCTTTAGAAAACATTTCATTGAACATTATAAACATCTTAAGTTTCCATCCTCACTTGGATCATAATTTGACGCATTTTACAGTCTAAGTTACTGTCAAATGTTGCTCTGTGAATCTCAGTAGTTCAATTCTCAGTGGAAGGCTAAGGTATTTTCTGGCTATCTTTGAGCCTGGAGTCTGATTGCTACCCAAATGGCACCCTATTCCCTACATAGTGCACTACTTTTAATCACAGCCTATATAGGGAATAGGGTGCCAGTTGGGACAGCCTGGCTTTGCACTGTTCTCGTCGTCTCTCTCTACATGGCTCTGTTAGGACTTAAATCTGTTCACTAAGGACGGTCTGGCTTTCCTCTCTCATTCTGACTGGAATACTGCTACTGCCTGGGATACACTGTTGTGTTCTATCGTGATGTGATTTCACATCTCATAGACCTGTGCAGCCGTGGTCAAAAGTTTTGAAAATGACACAAATATTAATTTTCACAAAGTCTGCTGCCTCAGTTTGTATGATAGCAATTTGCGTATACTCCAGAATGTTATGAAGAGTGATCAGATGAATTGCAAAGTCCCGTTTTGCCATGAAAATGAACTGAATCCCGAAAAAAACACTGCATTTCAGCCCTGCCACAAAAGGACCAGCTGACATCATGTCAGTGATTCTCTCGTTAACACAGGTGTGATCACTCTTTCATGCTGATTGAGTTCGAATAACAGACTGGAAGCTTCAAAAGAGGGTGGTGCTTGGAATCATTGTTCTTCCTCTGTCAATCATGGTTACCTGCAAGGAAACACGTGCCGTCATCATTGCTTTGCATAAAAAGGGCTTCACAGGCAAGGATATTGCTGCCAATAAGATTGCACCTAAGTCAACCGTTTATCGGATCATCAAGAACTTCAAGGAGAGCGGTTCAATTGTTGTGAAGAAGGCTTCAGGGCGCCCAAGAAAGTCCAGCAAGTGCCAGGACGGTCTCCTAAAGTTGATTCAGCTGCGGGATCGGGGCACCACCAGTACAGAGCTTGCTCAGGAATGGCAGCAGACAGATGTGACTGCATCTGCACGCACAGTGAGGCAAAGACTTTTGGAGGATGGCCTGGTGTTAAGAAGGGCAGCAAAGAAGCCACTTCTCCCCAGGAAAAACATCAGGGACAGATTGATATTCTGCAAAAGGTACAGGGATTGGACTGCTGAGGACTGGGGTAAAGTCATTTTCTCTGATGAATCCCCTTTCCGATTGTTTGGGGCCTCCGGAATAAAGCTTGTCCGGAGAAGACAAGGTGAGCGCTACCATCAGTCTTGTGTCATGCCAACAGTAAAGCATCCTGAGACCATTCATGTGTGGGGTTGCTTCTCAGCCAAGGGAGTGGGCTCACTCATAATTTTTACCACAGCCACGAATAAAGAATGGTACCAACACATCCTCCAAGAGCAACTTCTCCCAAACCATCCAGGAACAGTTTGGTGAAGAACTATGCCTTTTCCAGCATGATGGAGCACCTTGCCAAAAGGCAAAAGTGATAACTGAGTGGCTCGGGGAACAAAACATTTGTATTTTGGCTCCATGGCCAGGAAACTCCCCAGACCTTAAATCCCATTGAGAACTTGTGGTCAATCCTCAAGAGGCGGTTGGACAAACAAAACCCCACAAATTCTGACAAACTCCAAGCATTGATTATGCAAGAATGGGCTGCCATCAGTCAGGATGTGGCCCAGAAGTTAATTGACCGCATGCCAGGGCGGAGGTCTTGCAGAGGTCTTGAAAAAGAAGGGTCGACACTGCAAATATTGACTCTTTGCATCAACTTCATGTAATTATCAATATAAGCCTTTGACACTTATGAAATGCTTGTAATCATACTTCAGTTTTCCATAGTAACATCTGACAAAAATATCTGAAGACACTGAAGCAGCAAACCTTGTGGATATTAATATTTGTGTCATTCTCAAAACCACGACTATACACTCGGCCACGACTATACACTCTTCAAAGTGTCCTTCAGTCTCGCTCTCTCTCTCTCTCTCTCTCTCTCTCTCTCTCTCTCTCTCTCTCTCTCTCTCTCTCTCTCTCTCTCTCTCTGGGAGTGATTGTTTCAGTATTCTGCAGTAAGCATACTGACGAGTTCACAGTGTGTGTGTACGCTTCTTCAAATTCTCTTGCAGCATAGAAATGGCTCAAGGGTTTGTTGAATGTACTTGGAGTGGAAATCTAAATATCACTCACTCTGCTGCTGGCACTGCAGTGTTCAGGTCCACACACAGAACAGTGTCCAACTTGTAATGGTTTTGACTTAAGGTTATTGTTTGTAGGGGTGACAGGTAGGTTGTGCCTACCAGAGAAAATATTGATTTCTCCTTCTTGTTTGTGAGGGAATGTGTCCTGTCTGGTCCGTCAAGTCTTTTCATAAACCCTTAAAACAATGGAAATAACTTCAAAACAACTGTTCTTTTGCGTGGGTTGTATTACCAACATAAATGATCACACACATAATAATATAACAAGCAATGAGCTCTGGTTCTTCAAGAAAAGTCTCTTACCTCGGGCATAAAAGAGTCCAGCCTGGTAAAGGAGTTCAGGGAACTCCAGTGACTTCAGTCACGCAATGTTTGTCCGTTCATAAAAGTGTAGCGTAAACCCAGTCTCAATCATACAATCAAAATTTCAAACTGTTTTACCACACAATGTCACGCCCTGACCATAGAGAGCCCTCGGTTCTCTATGGTGTTTAGGTCAGAGCGTGACTAGGGGGGTGTTCTAGTCATTGATTTTCTATGTGGCTGGGTTGTATGGTTCCCAATTAGAGGCAGCTGGTAATCGTTTCCTTTGAGGATCATATTTAGGAAGCCCTTTCTCCCGCCTGCTTTGTGGGATATTGTGTTTTGTGTGTGTGTGTATGTAGCACCACTGGTGTCACGTTTTCGTTGTTGTTTTTTTGTTGCTGTTTGAAGTTTCCCCGTAATAAAGATGTGGAACTCCACACACACTGTGCCTTGGTCCGTCTCTCACCACGAACGTGACACACAACCAAACAGAGTATCAAAACTCAATATGTCTTCGCTGTTTCATCGTGCCCTTCCCCCCATGGAGATCTGTTGGCGGATTGAATTGTTTGACTGTCCGACTGACTACAAATGTTTTGCATACGGTATTTAATTTGTTTGAGTGTGATTTATACCGTGCTGATTTGTGGTCAGTTGTAGTCAGTCGGACAGTCAGACAATTCAATCCGCCAACAGATCTCCATGGGGGGAAGGGCACGATGAAACAGCGAAGACCACATCTGTAGTCCAAAGGAAGAAATGAGTGGATCCGATCCTGTTTATACTTGAGACAAGGCTACAAAGCACACTTTTAAATACAACAAAACACATGGAGTAAAGATGTTTCGGAACTGAGGGTTGAACACATCCTCATTCGCACCTCCATCACAACCCCCTTTTGTGCAGCTGATGTTGGCTATTTAATTGGGAATTAAAGGTGAAGCGCCCTATTGGAAGGAGAAGCACAAATGGTTCAGACAAATTCAGGGCCGTGACAAACTTCACACACTGCCCAGCACAGAACAGTGTCCAACTTCACATACAGCCCAGCACAGAACAGTGTCCAACTTCACACACGGCCCAGCACAGAACAGTGTCCAACTTCACACACAGCCCAGCACAGAACAGTGTCCAACTTCACATACAGCACAGAACAGTGTCCAACTTCACATACAGCCCAGCACAGAACAGTGTCCAACTTCACACACAGCCCAGTCCAGAACAGTGTTGAACTCCACACACAGCCCAGCACAGAACAGTGTCCAACTTCACACACAGCCCAGCACAGAACAGTGTCCAACTTCACATACAGCACAGAACAGTGTCCAACTTCACATACAGCCCAGCACAGAACAGTGTCCAACTTCACATACAGCCCAGCACAGAACAGTGTCCAACTTCACACACAGCCCAGCACAGAACAGTGTCCAACTTCACATACAGCCCAGCACAGAACAGTGTCCAACTTCACACACAGCCCAGCACAGAACAGTGTCCAACTTCACATACAGCAGCACAGAACAGTGTCCAACTTCACATACAGCCCAGCAGAACAGTGTCCAACTTCACACACAGCCCAGCACAGAACAGTGTCCAACTTCACATACAGCACAGAACAGTGTCCAACTTCACACACAGCCCAGCACAGAACAGTGTCCAACTTCACATACAGCACAGAACAGTGTCCAACTTCACATACAGCCCAGCACAGAACAGTGTCCAACTTCACAGACAGCCCAGCACAGAACAGTGTCCAACTTCACACAGAACAGCCAACACACACAGCCCAGCACAGAACAGTGTCAACAGTGTCCAACTTCACACACAGCCCAGCACAGAACAGTGTCCAACTTCACATACAGCACAGAACAGTGTCCAACTTCACATACAGCCCAGCACAGAACAGTGTCCAACTTCACATACAGCCCAGCACAGAACAGTGTCCAACTTCACACACAGCCCAGCACAGAACAGTGTCCAACTTCACATACAGCCCAGCACAGAACAGTGTCCAACTTCACACACAGCCCAGCACAGAACAGTGTCCAACAGCACAGAACAGTGTCCAACTTCACATACAGCCCAGCACAGAACAGTGTCCAACTTCACACACAGCCCAGCACAGAACAGTGTCCAACTTCACATACAGCACAGAACAGTGTCCAACTTCACATACAGCCCAGCACAGAACAGTGTCCAACTTCACATACAGCAGCACAGAACAGTGTCCAACTTCACACAGCCCAGCACAGAACAGTGTCCAACTTCACATACAGCCCAGCACAGAACAGTGTCCAACTTCACATACAGCCCAGCACAGAACAGTGTCCAACTTCACATACAGCAGCACAGAACAGTGTCCAACTTCACAGAGCACAGAACAGTGTCCAACTTCACATACAGCACAGAACAGTGTCAACTTCACATACAGCCCAGCACAGAACAGTGTCCAACTTCACATACAGCCCAGCACAGAACAGTGTCCAACTTCACACACAGCCCAGCACAGAACAGTGTCCAACTTCACATACAGCAGCAGAACAGTGTCCAACTTCACATACAGCCCAGCACAGAACAGTGTCCAACTTCACACACAGCCCAGCACAGAACAGTGTCCAACTTCACATACAGCACAGAACAGTGTCAACTTCACACAGCCCAGCACAGAACAGTGTCCAACTTCACATACAGCCCAGCACAGAACAGTGTCAACACACACAGCCCAGCACAGAACAGTGTCCAACTTCACATACAGCCCAGCACAGAACAGTGTCCAGCAGCACAGAACAGTGTCCAACTTCACACACAGCCCAGCACAGAACAGTGTCCAACTTCACACACAGCACAGAACAGTGTCCAACTTCACATACAGCACAGAACAACACAGAACAGTGTCAACTTACACACAGCCCAGCACAGAACAGTGTCCAACTTCACACACAGCCCAGCACAGAACAGTGTCCCAGCACAGAACAGTGTCCAACTTCACACACAGCCCAGCACAGAACAGTGTCAACTTCACACAGCCCAGCACAGAACAGTGTCAACTTCACATACAGCCCAGCACAGAACAGTGTCCAACTTCACACACAGCCCAGCACAGAACAGTGTCCAACTTCACATACAGCCAGCACAGAACAGCACAGAACAGTGTCCAACTTCACACACAGCCCAGCACAGAACAGTGTCCAACTTCACATACAGCCCAGCACAGAACAGTGTCCAACTTCACACACAGCCCAGTACAGAACAGTGTTGAACTCCACACACAGCCCAGCACAGAACAGTGTCCAACTTCACACACAGCCCAGCACAGAACAGAGTCCAACTTCACATACAGCACAGAACAGTGTCCAACTTCACACACAGCCCAGCACAGAACAGTGTCCAACTTCACATACACAGCCCAGTCAGAACAGTGTTGAACTCCACACACAGCCCAGCACAGAACAGTGTCCAACTTCACACACAGCCCAGCACAGAACAGTGTCCAACTTCACATACAGCACAGAACAGTGTCCAACTTCACATACAGCCCAGCACAGAACAGTGTCCAACTTCACATACAGCCAGAACAGTGTCACAGAGCACAGAACAGTGTCCAACTTCACACACAGCCCAGCACAGAACAGTGTCCAACTTCACACACAGCCCAGCACAGAACAGTGTCCAACTTCACATACAGCCCAGCACAGAACAGTGTCCAACTTCACATAAAGCCCAGCACAGAACAGTGTCCAACTTCACATACAGCACAGAACAGTGTCCAACTTCACATACAGCCCAGCACAGCCCAGCACAGAACAGTGTCCAACTTCACACACAGCCCAGCACAGAACAGTGTCCAACTTCACATACTGCACAGAACAGTGTCCAACTTCACATACAGCCCAGCACAGATCAGTATCCAACTTCACATACAGTCCAGCACAGAACAGTATCCAACTTCACACACAGCTCAGCACAGAACAGCACAGAACAGTGTCCAACTTTACATACAGCACAGAACAGTGTCCAACTTCACATACAGCCCAGCACAGCCCAGCACAGAACAGTGTCCAACTTTACATACAGCACAGAACAGTGTCCAACTTCACATACAGCCCAGCACAGAACAGTGTCCAACTTCACACACAGCCCAGCACAGAACAGTGTCCAACTTCACATACAGCACAGAACAGTGTCCAACTTCACATACAGCCCAGCACAGAACAGTGTCCAACTTCACATACAGCACAGAACAGTGTCCAACTTCACATACAGCACAGCACAGAACAGTGTCCAACTTCACATACAGCACAGAACAGTGTCCAACTTTACATACAGCCCAGAGCAGATGAGTATCCAACTTCACATACAGCCCAGCACAGAACAGTGTCCAACTTCACACACAGACCAGCACAGAACAGTGTCCAACTTCACACACGGCCCAGCACAGAACAGTGTCCAACTTCACACACAGCTCAGCACAGAACAGTGTCCAACTTCACATACAGCACAGCACAGAACAGTGTCCAACTTCACATACAGCACAGAACAGTGTCCAACTTTACATACAGCCCAGAGCAGATGAGTATCCAACTTCACATACAGCCCAGCACAGAACAGTGTCCAACTTCACACACAGACCAGCACAGAACAGTGTCCAACTTCACACACGGCCCAGCACAGAACAGTGTCCAACTTCACACACAGCTCAGCACAGAACAGTGTCCAACTTCACATACAGCCCAGCACAGAACAGTGTAAAACTTCACACAGCCCAGCACAGAACAGTGTCCAATTTCACATACATCACAGAACAGTGTCCAACTTCACATACAGCCCAGCACAGCCCAGCACAGAACAGTGTCCAACTTCACACACAGCCCAGCACAGAACAGTGTCCAACTTCACACACAGCTCAGCACAGAACAGTGTCCAACTTCACATACAGCCCAGCACAGAACAGTGTAAAACTTCACACAGCCCAGCACAGAACAGTGTCCAACTTCACATACATCACAGAACAGTGTCCAACTTCACATACAGC
This sequence comes from Oncorhynchus keta, assembly GCF_023373465.1. NCBI lineage: Eukaryota > Metazoa > Chordata > Actinopteri > Salmoniformes > Salmonidae > Oncorhynchus > Oncorhynchus keta. The sequence goes on from NC_068439.1 coordinate 22,511,367, forward strand.
CCAGCACAGAACAGTGTCCAACTTCACACACAGCCCAGCACAGAACAGTGTCCAACTTCACATACAGCCCAGCACAGCCCAGCACAGAACAGTGTCCAACTTCACACACAGCCCAGCACAGAACAGTGTCCAACTTCACACACAGCTCAGCACAGAACAGTGTCCAACTTCACATACATCACAGAACAGTGTCCAACTTCACATACAGCCCAGCACAGAACAGTGTCCAACTTCACACACAGCCCAGCACAGAACAGTGTCCAACTTCACACACAGCCCAGCACAGAACAGTGTCCAACTTCACATACAGCACAGAACAGTGTCCAACTTCACATACAGCCCAGCACAGATCAGTATCCAACTTCACACACAGCCCAGCACAGAACAGTGTCCAACTTCACATACAGCTCAGCACAGCTCAGCACAGAACAGTGTCCAACTTCACACACAGCCCAGCACAGAACAGTGTCCAACTTCACATACAGCCCAGCACAGAACAGTGTCCAACTTCACACACAGCCCAGTCCAGAACAGTGTTGAACTCCACACACAGCCCAGCACAGAACAGTGTCCAACTTCACACACAGCCCAGCACAGAACAGTGTCCAACTTCACATACAGCACAGAACAGTGTCCAACTTCACACACAGCCCAGCACAGAACAGTGTCCAACTTCACACACAGCCCAGTCCAGAACAGTGTTGAACTCCACACACAGCCCAGCACAGAACAGTGTCCAACTTCACACACAGCCCAGCACAGAACAGTGTCCAACTTCACATACAGCACAGAACAGTGTCCAACTTCACATACAGCCCAGCACAGAACAGTGTCCAACTTCACATACAGCCCAGCACAGAACAGTGTCCAACTTCACACACAGCCCAGCACAGAACAGTGTCCAACTTCACACACAGCCCAGCACAGAACAGTGTCCAACTTCACATACAGCCCAGCACAGAACAGTGTCCAACTTCACATAAAGCCCAGCACAGCCCAGCACAGAACAGTGTCCAACTTCACATACAGCACAGAACAGTGTCCAACTTCACATACAGCCCAGCACAGCCCAGCACAGAACAGTGTCCAACTTCACACACAGCCCAGCACAGAACAGTGTCCAACTTCACATACTGCACAGAACAGTGTCCAACTTCACATACAGCCCAGCACAGATCAGTATCCAACTTCACATACAGTCCAGCACAGAACAGTATCCAACTTCACACACAGCTCAGCACAGAACAGCACAGAACAGTGTCCAACTTTACATACAGCACAGAACAGTGTCCAACTTCACATACAGCCCAGCACAGCCCAGCACAGAACAGTGTCCAACTTTACATACAGCACAGAACAGTGTCCAACTTCACATACAGCCCAGCACAGAACAGTGTCCAACTTCACACACAGCCCAGCACAGAACAGTGTCCAACTTCACATACAGCACAGAACAGTGTCCAACTTCACATACAGCCCAGCACAGAACAGTGTCCAACTTCACATACAGCACAGAACAGTGTCCAACTTCACATACAGCACAGCACAGAACAGTGTCCAACTTCACATACAGCACAGAACAGTGTCCAACTTTACATACAGCCCAGAGCAGATGAGTATCCAACTTCACATACAGCCCAGCACAGAACAGTGTCCAACTTCACACACAGACCAGCACAGAACAGTGTCCAACTTCACACACAGCCCAGCACAGAACAGTGTCCAACTTCACACACAGCTCAGCACAGAACAGTGTCCAACTTCACATACAGCCCAGCACAGAACAGTGTAAAACTTCACACAGCCCAGCACAGAACAGTGTCCAATTTCACATACATCACAGAACAGTGTCCAACTTCACATACAGCCCAGCACAGCCCAGCACAGAACAGTGTCCAACTTCACACACAGCCCAGCACAGAACAGTGTCCAACTTCACACACAGCTCAGCACAGAACAGTGTCCAACTTCACATACAGCCCAGCACAGAACAGTGTAAAACTTCACACAGCCCAGCACAGAACAGTGTCCAACTTCACATACATCACAGAACAGTGTCCAACTTCACATACAGCCCAGCACAGAACAGTGTCCAACTTCACACACAGCCCAGCACAGAACAGTGTCCAACTTCACACACAGCCCAGCACAGAACATTGTCCAACTTCACATACAGCACAGAACAGTGTCCAACTTCACATACAGCCCAGCACAGATCAGTATCCAACTTCACACACAGCCCAGCACAGAACAGTGTCCAACTTCACATACAGCTCAGCACAGCTCAGCACAGAACAGTGTCCAACTTCACACACAGCCCAGCACAGAACAGTGTCCAACTTCACATACAGCACAGAACAGTGTCCAACTTCACATACAGCCCAGCACAGAACAGTGTCCAACTTCACACACAGCCCAGTCCAGAACAGTGTTGAACTCCACACACAGCCCAGCACAGAACAGTGTCCAACTTCACACACAGCCCAGCACAGAACAGTGTCCAACTTCACATACAGCACAGAACAGTGTCCAACTTCACATACAGCCCAGCACAGAACAGTGTCCAACTTCACATACAGCCCAGCACAGAACAGTGTCCAACTTCACACACAGCCCAGCACAGAACAGTGTCCAACTTCACACACAGCCCAGCACAGAACAGTGTCCAACTTCACATACAGCCCAGCACAGAACAGTGTCCAACTTCACATAAAGCCCAGCACAGCCCAGCACAGAACAGTGTCCAACTTCACATACAGCACAGAACAGTGTCCAACTTCACATACAGCCCAGCACAGAACAGTGTCCAACTTCACATACAGCCCAGCACAGAACAGTGTCCAACTTCACACACAGCCCAGCACAGAACAGTGTCCAACTTCACACACAGCCCAGCACAGAACAGTGTCCAACTTCACATACAGCCCAGCACAGAACAGTGTCCAACTTCACATAAAGCCCAGCACAGCCCAGCACAGAACAGTGTCCAACTTCACATACAGCACAGAACAGTGTCCAACTTCACATACAGCCCAGCACAGAACAGAACAGTGTCCAACTTCACACACAGCCCAGCACAGAACAGTGTCCAACTTCACATACTGCACAGAACAGTGTCCAACTTCACATACAGCCCAGCACAGATCAGTATCCAACTTCACATACAGTCCAGCACAGAACAGTATCCAACTTCACACACAGCTCAGCACAGAACAGCACAGAACAGTGTCCAACTTTACATACAGCACAGAACAGTGTCCAACTTCACATACAGCCCAGCACAGCCCAGCACAGAACAGTGTCCAACTTTACATACAGCACAGAACAGTGTCCAACTTCACATACAGCCCAGCACAGAACAGTGTCCAACTTCACACACAGCCCAGCACAGAACAGTGTCCAACTTCACATACAGCACAGAACAGTGTCCAACTTCACACACAGCCCAGCACAGAACAGTGTCCAACTTCACACACAGCCCAGCACAGAACAGTGTCCAACTTCACATACAGCCCAGCACAGAACAGTGTCCAACTTCACATAAAGCCCAGCACAGCCCAGCACAGAACAGTGTCCAACTTCACATACAGCACAGAACAGTGTCCAACTTCACATACAGCCCAGCACAGCCCAGCACAGAACAGTGTCCAACTTCACACACAGCCCAGCACAGAACAGTGTCCAACTTCACATACTGCACAGAACAGTGTCCAACTTCACATACAGCCCAGCACAGATCAGTATCCAACTTCACATACAGTCCAGCACAGAACAGTATCCAACTTCACACACAGCTCAGCACAGAACAGCACAGAACAGTGTCCAACTTTACATACAGCACAGAACAGTGTCCAACTTCACATACAGCCCAGCACAGCCCAGCACAGAACAGTGTCCAACTTTACATACAGCACAGAACAGTGTCCAACTTCACATACAGCCCAGCACAGAACAGTGTCCAACTTCACACACAGCCCAGCACAGAACAGTGTCCAACTTCACATACAGCACAGAACAGTGTCCAACTTCACATACAGCCCAGCACAGAACAGTGTCCAACTTCACACACAGACCAGCACAGAACAGTGTCCAACTTCACACACAGCCCAGCACAGAACAGTGTCCAACTTCACACACAGCTCAGCACAGAACAGTGTCCAACTTCACATACAGCCCAGCACAGAACAGTGTAAAACTTCACACAGCCCAGCACAGAACAGTGTCCAATTTCACATACATCACAGAACAGTGTCCAACTTCACATACAGCCCAGCACAGCCCAGCACAGAACAGTGTCCAACTTCACACACAGCCCAGCACAGAACAGTGTCCAACTTCACACACAGCTCAGCACAGAACAGTGTCCAACTTCACATACAGCCCAGCACAGAACAGTGTAAAACTTCACACAGAACAGAACAGTGTCCAACTTCACATACATCACAGAACAGTGTCCAACTTCACATACAGCCCAGCACAGAACAGTGTCCAACTTCACACAGCCCAGCACAGAACAGTGTCCAACTTCACATACAGCACAGAACAGTGTCCAACTTCACATACAGCCCAGCACAGATCAGTATCCAACTTCACACACAGCCCAGCACAGAACAGTGTCCAACTTCACATACAGCTCAGCACAGAACAGTGTCCAACTTCACACACAGCCCAGCACAGAACAGTGTCCAACTTCACATACAGCACAGAACAGTGTCCATCTTCACATACAGCCCAGCACAGAACAGTGTCCAACTTCACACACAGCCCAGTCCAGAACAGTGTTGAACTCCACACACAGCCCAGCACAGAACAGTGTCCAACTTCACACACAGCCCAGCACAGAACAGTGTCCAACTTCACATACAGCACAGAACAGTGTCCAACTTCACACACAGCCCAGCACAGAACAGTGTCCAACTTCACACACAGCCCAGTCCAGAACAGTGTTGAACTCCACACACAGCCCAGCACAGAACAGTGTCCAACTTCACACACAGCCCAGCACAGAACAGTGTCCAACTTCACATACAGCACAGAACAGTGTCCAACTTCACATACAGCCCAGCACAGAACAGTGTCCAACTTCACATACAGCCCAGCACAGAACAGTGTCCAACTTCACACACAGCCCAGCACAGAACAGTGTCCAACTTCCCACACAGCCCAGCACAGAACAGTGTCAACTTCACATAAAGCCCAGCAGCCCAGCACAGAACAGTGTCCAACTTCACATACAGCACAGAACAGTGTCCAACTTCACATACAGCCCAGCACAGCCCAGCACAGAACAGTGTCCAACTTCACACACAGCCCAGCACAGATCAGTATCCAACTTCACATACAGTCCAGCACAGAACAGTATCCAACTTCACACACAGCTCAGCACAGAACAGCACAGAACAGTGTCCAACTTTACATACAGCACAGAACAGTGTCCAACTTCACATACAGCCCAGCACAGCCCAGCACAGAACAGTGTCCAACTTTACATACAGCACAGAACAGTGTCCAACTTCACATACAGCCCAGCACAGAACAGTGTCCAACTTCACAGTGTCCAACTTCACATACAGCACAGAACAGTGTCCAACTTCACATACAGCCCAGCACAGAACAGTGTCCAACTTCACATACAGCACAAACAGTGTCCAACTTCACATACAGCCCAGCACAGATCAGTATCCAACTTCACACACAGCCCAGCACAGAACAGTGTCCAACTTCACACACAGCCCAGCACAGAACAGTGTCCAACTTCACACACAGCCCAGCACAGAACAGTGTCCAACTTCACACACAGCCCAGCACAGAACAGTGTCCAACTTCACACACAGCCCAGCACTGAACAGTGTCCAACTTCACATACAGCCCAGCACTGAACAGTGTCCAACTTCACATACAGCCCAGCACAGAACATCACAGAACAGTGTCCAACTTCACACACAGCCCAGCACAGAACAGTGTCCAACTTCACATACAGCCCAGCACAGAACAGTGTCCAACTTCACATACAGCACAAAACAGTGTCCAACTTCACACACAGCCCAGCACAGAACAGTGTCCAACTTCACACACAGCCCAGCACAGAACAGTGTCCAACTTCACACACAGCCCAGCACAGAACAGTGTCCAACTTCACACACAGCCCAGCACAGAACAGTGTCCAACTTCACACACAGCCCAGTCCAGAACAGTGTTGAACTCCACGCACAGTCCAGAACAGTGTTCAAATCAATTCCAATTTTATTTGTCACATACACATGGTTTGCAGATGTTAATGCGAGTGTAGCGAAATGCTTGTGCTTCTAGTTCCGATGCTGTAATAACCAACAAGTAATCTAACCTAACAATTCCACAACAACTACCTTATACACACAAGTGTCAAGGGATGAAGAATATGTACATCAAAATATATGAATGAGTGATGGTACAGAACGGCATAGGCAAGATACAGTAGATGGTATAGAGTACAGTATATACATATGAGATGAGTAATGTAGTAATTTTTAGAACACACTCAAGAACGTCCAGAAGCTAACCAGCTAACTAGCTACAAGCTATTTAGTCATTGTTAGTTTTTTTTAACCTGGATAACACTCGCCAGTCCAGCCCCCCTGCCCCATCCACCGCTGCCCCTGGACTCTGATCACTTGGCTACATAGCTGATGCACGCTGGACTGTCCATTAATCACGGTACTCCATTCTGCTTGTTTGTTTTATCTGTCGGCCCCGTTGCCTAGTCAATGCCATTTTACCTGCTGTTGTTATGCTCACTGATTAGCTGTTGTCTCACCCACTGTTTTAGCTAGCTTTCCCAATTCAACACCTGTGATCAAATCAAATCAAATCAAATCTTGTTACCTGTGATTACTGTATGCCTCGCTGTATGTCTCTCTCAAATGTCAATATGCCTTGTATACTGTTGCTCAGGTTAGTTATCATTGTTTTAGTTCACAATGGAGCCCCTAGTCCCACTCCTCATACCCCTGATACCTCCTTTGTCCCACCTCCCACATATGCGGTGACCTCACCCATTACAACCAGCATGTCCAGAGATAAAACCTCTCTCATCACCCAGTGCCTGGGCTTACCTCCGCTGTACCCGCACCCCACCATACCCCTGTCTGCGCATTATGCCCTGAATATATTCTACCATGCCCAGAAACCTGCTCCTCTTATTCTCTGTCCCCAACGCTCTAGGCGACCAGTTTTGATAGCCTTTAGCCGCACCCTCATACTACTCCTTCTCTGTTCCGCGGGTGATGTGGAGGTAAACCCAGGCCCTGCATGTCCCCAGGCACCCTCATTTGTTGACTTCTGTGATCGAAAAAGCCTTGGTTTCATGCATGTCAACATCAGAAGCCTCCTCCCTAAGTTTGTTTTACTGACTGCTTTAGCACACTCTGCTAACCCTGATGTCCTTGCCGTGTCTGAATCCTGGCTCAGGAAGGCCACCAAAAATTCTGAGATTTCCATACCCAACTATAACATCTTCCGTCAAGATAGAACTGCTAAAGGGGGAGGAGTTGCAGTCTACTGCAGAGATAGCCTGCAAAGTAATGTCATACTTTCCAGGTCCATACCCAAACAGTTCGAACTACTAATTCTGAAAATTACTCTCTCCGGAAATAAGTCTCTCACTGTTGCCGCCTGCTACCGACCCCCTCAGCACCCAGCTGTGCCCTGGACACCATTTGTGAATTGATTGCCCCCATCTAGCTTCAGAGTTTGTTCTGTTAGGTGACCTAAACTGGGATATGCTTAACACCCCGGCAGTCCTACAATCTAAGCTAGATGCCCTCAATCTCACACAAATCATCAAGGAACCCACCAGGTACAACCCTAACTCTGTAAGCAAGGGCACCCTCATAGACGTCATCCTGACCAACTGGCCCTCCAAATAAACCTCTGCTGTCTTCAACCAGGATCTCAGCGACCACTGCCTCATTGCCTGTATCCTCTACGGTGCCGCAGTCAAACGACCACCCCTCATCACTGTCAAACGCTCCCTAAAACACTTCTGTGAGCAGGCCTTTCTAATTGACCTGGCCCGGGTATCCTGGAAGGACATTGACCTCATCCCGTCAGTTGAGGATGCCTGGTCATTCTTTAAGAGTAACTTCCTCACCATTTTAGATAAGCATGCTCCGTTCAGAAAATGCAGAACTAAGAACAGATACAGCCCTTGGTTCACTCCAGACCTGACTGCCCTCGACCAGCACAAAAACATCCTGTGGCGGACTGCAATAGCATCGAACAGTCCCCGCGATATGCAACTGTTCAGGGAAGTCAGGAACCAATACACGCAGTCAGTCAGGAAAGCTAAGGCCAGCTTCTTCAGGCAGAAGTTTGCATCCTGTAGCTCCAACTCCAAAAATTCTGGGACACTGTGAAGTCCATGGAGAACAAGAGCACCTCCTCCCAGCTGCCCACTGCACTGAGGCTAGGGAACACGGTCACCACCGACAAATCCATGATTATCGAAAACTTCAACAAGCATTTCTCAACGGCTGGCCATGCCTTCCGCCTGGCTACTCCTACCTCGGCCAACAGCCCCGGCCCCCCCGCAGCTCCTCGCCCAAGCCTCTCCAGGTTCTCCTTTACCCAAATCCAGATAGCAGATATTCTGAAAGAGCTGCAAAACCTGGACCCGTATAAATCAGCTGGGCTTGACAATCTGGACCCTCTATTTCTGAAACCTTCCGCCGCCATTGTCGCAACCCCTATTACCAGCCTGTTCAACCTCTCTTTCATATCGTCTGAGATCCCCAAGGATTGGAAAGCTGCTGCAGTCATCCCCCTCTTCAAAGGGGGAGACACCCTGGACCTATCTAAGGTCTTCGAAAGCCAAGTCAACAAACAGGTCACTGACCATCTCGAATCCCACCGTACCTTCTCCGCTATGCAATCTGGTTTCCGAGCCGGTCACGGGTGCACCTCAGCCACACTCAAGGTACTAAACGACATCATAACCGCCATCGATAAAAGACAGTACTGTGCAGCCGTCTTCATCGACCTTGCCAAGGCTTTCGACTCTGTCAATCACCAGATTCTTATCGGCAGACTCAGTAGCCTCGGTTTTTCGGATGACTGCCTTGCCTGGTTCACCAATTACTTTGCAGACAGAGTTCAGTGTGTCAAATCGGAGGGCATGCTGTCCGGTCCTCTGGCAGTCTCTATGGGGGTGCCACAGGGTTCAATTCTTGGGCCGACTCTTTTCTCTGTATATATCAATGATGTTGTTCTTGCTGCGGGCGATTCCCTGATCCACCTCTACGCAGACGACACCATTCTATATACTTTCGGCCCGTCATTGGACACTGTGCTATCTAACCTCCAAACGAGCTTCAATGCCATACAACACTCCTTCCGTGGCCTCCAACTGCTCTTAAACGCTAGTAAAACCAAATGCATGCTTTTCAACCGATTGCTGCCAGCACCCGCATGCCCGACTAGTATCACCACACTGGATGGTTCCGACCTTGAATATGTGGACACCTATAAGTACCTAGGTGTCTGGCTAGACTGCAAACTCTCCTTCCAGACCCATATCAAACATCTCCAAACGAAAATCAAATCAAGAGTCGGCTTTCTATTCCGCAACAAAGCCTCCTTCACTCACGCTGCCAAGCTTACCCTAGTAAAACTGACTATCCTACCGATCCTCGACTTCGGCGATGTCATCTACAAAATCGCTTCCAACACTCTACTCAGCAAACTGGATGCAGTTTATCACAGTGCCATCCGTTTTGTCACTAAAGCACCTTATACTACCCACCACTGCGACTTGTATGCTCTAGTCGGCTGGCCCTCGCTACATATTCGTCGCCAGACCCACTGGCTCCAGGTCATCTACAAGGCCATGCTAGGTAAAGCTCCGCCTTATCTCAGTTCACTGGTCACGATGGCAACACCCACCCGTAGCACGCGCTCCAGCAGGTGTATCTCACTGATCATCCCTAAAGCCAACACCTCATACGACCGGCCGCCTTTCGTTCCAGTACTCTGCTGCCTGTGACTGGAACGAATTGCAAAAATCGCTGAAGTTGGAGACTTTTATCTCCCTCACCAACTTTAAACATCAGCTATCTGAGCAGCTAACCGATCGCTGCAGCTGTACATAATCTATTGGTAAATAGCCCACCCATTTTCACCTACCTCATCCCCACAGTTTTATTTATTTACTTTTCTGCTCTTTTGCACACCAATATCTCTACCTGTACATGATCATCTGATCATTTATCACTCCAGTGTTAATCTGCAATATTGTAATTATTCGCCTACCTCCTCATGCCTTTTGCACACATTGTATATAGACTCCCCTTTTTTTCTACTGTGTTATTGACTTGTTAATTGTTTACTCCATGTGTAACTCTGTGTTGTCTGTTCACACTGCTATGCTTTATCTTAACCTACCTGGTTAAATAAAGGTGAAATAAAATAAAAAATAAAATAAATGTAGTTAACCCAATGCTGATGTCGTTCTTTCTCTTCCTCCAGCTGTGTGAATGACAGGCCTGTTGTGGATGTGAATGACAGGCCTGTTGTGGATGTGAATGACAGGCCTCTTGTGGATGTGAATGACAGGCCTGTTGTGGATGTGAATGACAGGCCTGTTGTGGAGTTGTCGGAAGGTGTTGTCATGCTGAAGTAATAGGGGTTTTCTGTTAACGTGTGTGTGTGTGTGTGTTGTCAGATTGATAATTGCCTCTCAGGGGAAGGGGAGTAGAGCGGATCTCATAAATTGACCTACTGAAGTCCCTAATGTAATTTGTCAATGTCCCAGATGACCACTATAAGCAGCTGAGGAGAACATTCTGTCAATACAATAAGGTGCGCATGAAGCCTGTCAGTGCTGCTTTGATTCAATCAGTTTAGTTCCACTACCTCATCACCAGCCTCCATCTAATAAGGGTTGTGTCCCACATGGCACCCTATTCCCTACACAGTGCACTACTTTTGACCAGGGCCCATAGGAATAGGTTGCAATTTGGGAGCAGACCCTGGCTTGAGCTGCAAGGACAAGACCCATGGATACAGACAGAATGAAGGCCTGGAACAATCTCAACCTATTAGGAAATGTAACCTGAAGAAGGGCCTGGGTCTTGTTCAGTTGGCACAAAACAATTTGGAACAGGAGAGGTACAACCTGAACTTAGCCAATAATGCTGATTTTCTGTTGCAAAATGTTTTACTACAATGTGACCTACTGAAATCAGATGAGATTTTTGACCTTTTTCAGGGTTCCATCCATAGTGACCTTTATATAACAAGATGAAGTTGTGTTTATGCAACAGCTCAGATTGAATGTGCTGATAACTGATTATTAGAAGGCTTATATATTGATATTTTTCCTCTGTTTCAGCCATTTGATTGAACTTTTCATTTACATCCGCCTCTGTCCTGAGCCTGGCTGTCAATACTCCTCATATAAGTGTGAGTGTGTGTATGGCAGGTGGCCTAGTGGTTAGAGAGGTGAGCCATCATTAGTTCTGTCAGGGATATGTCTGTTGGTGTGGCACAGTGCCAGGCAGGTCTGGGATCATGCAGAGTTGTTATATCAAAGCCGGGCTGAACACAGCAGAGATGAGCTCATAGCTTTGATCAGGCCGTCTCATAAGAAGGAGACTCAAGAAAACAGAGAGAGAGAGAGATGTCATTAGGATGCCTGCTCTTGTCTGTAATGCTCAGTTAAAGCAACTATTGAAGTCTTCTTCTATTCTCTTTACATTCTGTTGATTTTCCTTTCATCATGCTGTCTGTCTGCCCTTGAGTAGCTGCACTGTAGGTCTTTCATCTTCTCGGGGCGTTTCAGATCACACACACTAGGCTTGGGCAGTATACCGTATATACTATATACCGGTGTATTCGGAAATAGCCACAGGATGGTTTTTCAGTACCGTTGAAACAATATATTTTTTGTACAATTTTCAATTGATTTTAATATTTCTTAAAAGCTCTATTCAACTTGTGCAATACGTTAGGAAATAAAGCAGAACATGTTGTTCATTTCACCCGTCACATTTTCAATGATGAAGCTTACCGGAGTTCCCCAGAACAGTTGAGCAACTGTTTGTTTGTAAATAGCACAATAGGAGAAAGCGGTAGCAGGTGAGTCCAGCTGTTTATTGACGGGGGTCACGTTTTATGTTGAAAGTAACAGTTTTTTTTCTTCATCAATAGAGTGATACATTAGTGCAACACATTCGGTAGAAAATAGTTTCATTTTCATCAGATGACAACAGAAGTGCAACGCTATTTGGCTGGCAGCCACACAGTGAGCTTACAATGAAAACTTAAGGTCTTTTTTTGTTGCAAAAAAACAATGCATGGCCATCATATTTCTAATGTTTATCACAGAAAGAATATAACCAGCTATGTTTCCTAATGTTTTGCTTCAAGTTAATCTGGCATTTTTCAGAGAAAAGGAAGCTGGCCACACCAGAACAATACCAGAGAAAAGGAATCTGGCTACACCAGAACAGTACCAGAGAAAAGGAATCTGGCTACACCAGAACAGTACCAGAGAAAAGGAATCTGGCTACACCAGAACAGTACCAGAGAAAATTAAACTGGCTACACCAGAACAGTACCAGAGAAAATGAAACTGGCTACACCAGAAAGGTACCAGAGAAAAGGACGCTGGCTACACCAAAACAGTACCAGAGAAAAGGAAACTGGCTACACCAGAACAGTACCAGAGAAAAGGAAACTGGCTACACCAGAACAGTACCAGAGAAAAGGATGCTGGCTACACCAGAACAGTACCAGAGAAAAGGATGCTGGCTACACCAGAACAGTGCCAGAGAAAATTAAACTGGCTACACCAGAACAGTACCAGAGAAAGGGAAACTGGCTACACCAGAACAGTACCAGAGAAAAGGAAACTGGCTACACCAGAACAGTACCAGAGAAAAGGAAACTGGCTACACCAGAACAGTACCAGAGAAAAGGACGCTGGCTACACCAGAACAGTACCAGAGAAAGGGAAACTGGCTACACCAGAACAGTACCAGAGAAAGGGAAACTGGCTACACCAGAACAGTACCAGAGAAAGGGAAACTGGCTACACCAGAACAGTACCAGAGAAAAGGACGCTGGCTACACCAGAACAGTACCAGAGAAAAGGGAAACTGGCTACACCAGAACAGTACCAGAGAAAGGGAAACTGGCTACACCAGAACAGTACCAGAGAAAGGGAAACTGGCTACACCAGAACAGTACCAGAGAAAAGGAGCGCCACATCAGTCAGAGTGATGTCTGCTGGTAGAATGCTTGTTTTGGGAATTCTCATCCCAGTGGACAACATTAGTTTGATGCTGACCAGAAATTACGATAAGAAGCATTTTATTGTATGATCGTTTTTTACGAAACGCGTTTTAATATTTTTTTCCTGTGTGAAAAAACTAAGAATTCTGCATTAAGTCATCCCCTAAATTTAACTTGCAAGTCGTCTAAGTCAGTAGCTGAGTTAATAAGGTCACAGGGCATCATATTGTGTTAGCTTTCTGCAGTGTTTGAGAAGTCACAGCCCTTTGGATGAGTAATCTGTATAGCTACCACTGTAGCTTGGCTTCCTTGTGTTTTTCTCCTCTCTGTTGTAGGCCGGTCTGCTCCTCACCCTATCTTCTCCGAGCAGAGCAGGCAGGCTCCCTGACGCCACACAGACACAGTGTACACAGTACTGTTCTTCCTTCAGAGGCGCATGCGTCAAAACTTTCTTCATTTGCACAATGTCTCTCATTCACATTTGCTGGAAACTCACCAAAAATGACAGTCGGTATCTCCTACCTATGTATGTATAACTTTATGAACAGGATTGCCTGTCCTTTATAATTTGTTTATTTTAATTTGCGCTCGTTAGCATATTTAGCAAGCAGCCTCCAATAGAAATGCTCTATTACTTGTGCTAATTTTGTGAGCTTTCTGGTAATGGGCGTCCAATGTGCTTTTTAATTTTTTTTTTGCCTTATCTTTCCGCTCCCTTTTGTACTATGTCCCAGTGTGCGAGAAGGACAGTATGAGGTCATGAACATCTGGGTAGAGCCTAACACACACACACACACACACTGTGCACCCCTCAGTATTCCTATTTCAGATAAAATAACTTCTTCCCACCATGTGGGTGTCACTGAGTCACTAGGAAGTGTTTGCATGAGAGCCGAAGGGGAGGAGAAGGGTTAAAGAAGGATTTGAGACATGGATTGTGTGCCATTGAGAGTGAATGGGAAATACAAAATATTTAATTTCCTATGAACAGGGTATGGTAGTAGTAGGTGCCAGGCGCACCGGTTTGTGTCAAGAACTGCAACTCTGCAGGGGTTTTCATGCTAAACAGTTTGCCTTGTGTATCAAGAATGGTCCACCACCCAAAGGACATCCAGCCAACTTGACACAACTGTGGAAAGCATTGGAGCCAACAAGGCCAGCATCCCTGTGGAACGCTTTCGACACCTTGTAGAGTCTATGCCCTGACGAATTGAGACTGTTCTGAGGGCAAAAGGGGGTGCATGACAATATTAGGAAGGTGTTCTTAATGTTTTGTACACTCAGTGTATATACTGTATGCTAGTTCCTGAATTGTAAACCATTATTGGGGTACAATATACCTATTCCTTTTCTTTATGTGGACTGTGCTGTATTCTAGCTCTGTGACCTGCGTGTAAAAACACAACACCCCTATTCCCTAAGCATCTGTGTTCTAAGCAGGGGCATATTAACTCTTTTCCCCCTGTGTCACTAGACAGTGTTTTGAGCTGTGTTGTAGCTGAACTGTAAACAGTATTCAATCTCTGTGACTATTAAAAACAACTAAATCCCTATTCCCTCCTGTGTTTTATCTAAACAGTGACATGTTGCTCTGCTCTCCAGGTATGAACTGCGTATTCGCTACCTTCCAAAAGGATTCCTGCACCACTTCAGTGAAGATAAACCCACACTCAACTACTTCTACCAGCAGGTGACACACACACACACACACACACACACATAGACGTGAATGCCTGCATGCACACACACACCAACACATCATCCATGGGAGTTGAGTAACAGAGACAGCCTGGTTTGTTACAGGCCATTGACCAGGGGAGACTCATTTTCCAAACATACTTAGCTAGGCCTATTTATTCAATAACACTGTAACCGGAGGTGGGGGCATATGGCACTTCTGACAGGTGTGTGTGTGTGTGTGTGTGTGTGTGTGTGTGTGTGTGTGTGTGTGTGTGTGTGTGTGTGTGTGTGTGTGTGTGTGTGTGTGTGTGTGTGTGTGTGTGTGTGTGTGTGTGTGTGTGTGTGTGTGTGTGTGTGTGCGTGCAAGCATGCGTACCTGCACATACATATGTGTGTGGGTCTGAGGGACCCAAGGTGTTACTGTGTGTGAGTGTATGGGGGAAATATGTGGAGGTATTAGGGCGTAACACACGGTGTGTTGCCGTCCGCAAGGATGGAGATGTAGAGAGGTGAACTGGGTCAGTGGGTCTCAGGAGGGCTCTGTCTGGTGGTCTTGGAAGAGATGCTCCCTCTCTCCGATCCTGACGGGGGAGAAAGAGGCCGTCTTGACAGCAGGGGAACACATTTGGGCTCATCTGTGTCACTTTTACGCTCTTATTTTCGCTGAAATCCAGCTGAGGGGAGAATTGATGGAAGGTTCAAATGTCCCTGTTTGAAGGGGTAATCATGGAGTGTGAAGTGTGCTTGTGTTCCGAATTGTGTCTGGTATAGAACAACACTTTCATGAACCAGGTTTTGTTTTTAATGCCTATGATCTAAAATGGCAGACTCAATGTCTCTATGGGTGTTAGAATACAAAGAACCGCCACTCAACATGACAAAACAGGATATTCAGAGATGACATAATAGCCCATAAAACAGGTCTAGCTCCCTTAGTTGTCACTCAGAAGCACACACTCATTTGTCTCATGAAATGTCTCTCTCTGTGTCCGTCTGCCAGTGTTGCTGTGTTGCTGTGTTGTGTTGATGTCACTGCAGGTGTACCCACCCAGGGTTTATCAACTACCCAGGCTTTATCAACCAAGCTCTCTCTGTCTCTCTCTCGCTCTCTCTCTCTCTCTCTCTCTCTCTCTCTGTCTCTCTCTCTCTCTCTCTCTCTCTCTCTCTCTCTCTCTCTCTCTGTCTCTCTGTCGCTCTCTCTCTCTCTCTCTCTGTCTCTCTGTCTCTCTCTCTCTCTGTGTCTCTCTCTCTCTGTTTCTGTCTTTCTCTCTGTCTCTCTGTCTCTCTGTCTCTCTGTCTCTTGTCTCTCTCTCTGTCTCTCTCTCTCTCTCTCTCTCTCTCTGTCTCTCTGTCTCTGTCTCTCTTTCTCTCTGTCTCTGTGTCTTTCTCTCTCTCTCTCTCTCTCTCTCTCTCTCTCTCCCTCTCTCTCTCTCTCTCTCTCTCTCTCTCTCTCTCTCTCTCTCTCTCTCTCTCTGTCTCTCTCTCTCTCTCTCTCTCTGTCTCTCTGTCTCTCTCTCTCTGTCTCTGTCTCTGTCTCTCTGTCTTTGTCTTTCTCTCTTTCTCTGTCTTTGTCTTTCTCTCTCTTTCTCTCTCTCTCTCTCCCTCTCTCTCTCTCTGTGTGTCTTTCTCTCTCTCTCTCTCTCTCTCTCTCTCTCTCTCTCTCTCTCTCTCTCTCTCTCTCTCTCTCTCTCTCTCTGTCTCTGTGTCTTTCTCTTTCTCTCTCTTGTGTCTTTCTCTTTCTCTCTCTCTGTCTCTCTGTCTCTCTCTCTCTCTCTCTCTCTCTCTCTCTCTCTCTCTCTCTCTCTCTCTCTCTCTCTCTCTCTCTCTGTCTCTCTCTCTCTCTCTCTCTCTCTCTCTGTCTCTCTCTCTCTCTGTCTCTCTCTCTGTGTCTCTGTCTCTCTCTGTCTTTCTCTCTCTGTGTGTCTCTGTCTCTCTGTGTCTTCCTCTTTCTCTCTGTCTCTCTCTCTCTCTCTCTTGCGCGGGAGGGTGGGGGTCAATGTTTGTAAAAGGGCTGTATATCAGTAAGGTCCCCTGTGTTCTACCCCTCAGTCTGAAAGTCTGTTGATCTGTGTAAGGCCTCCATGCTCCCATGCTAAAACATGTATTTTGGTTTGTCTTACAGGTGAAAAATGACTACATGGTAGAGATAGCCGACCAGGTCGAGCAAGACATTGCACTTAAGTTGGGATGCCTTGAAATCAGGTCAGTTCAGGTATCCAAAAGTGGTCAAATGTTCTATTCTCTTTCATGAATGGTAGCTAGCTGCCTTGTTGTATTTCACACTAACCAAGACATGTTTCCTTTCCAGGAGATTCTTCCGGGAGATGCGGGGAAATGCCCTGGACAAGAAATCAAACTATGAACTATTAGAGTAAGTCCCCTTTGGCTTGATTCTCGTATGGTAATAGCTTGGGTTTCTACTGCTCACTGTAAGAATCAACTATTCAGTCAATATTGTACGTCTTTGTTGAGCTTTTACCAAGAAACTCAATGTATAAGAGGAATTCCTGTTAAGGTGATAAAATACATTTATTTATGATAGCATAACCTCAATACACAGAATCATCTTGAAATGGACTATGATCACATAGGTTAACATAGTGTGTTAATGGGTTATTTGTGAACCATCTTCATAAAGATCACATGGGTTAACCGGTGGCGTGACTGTACATGGTGAGAACCCCCTGCAGAGTCTCAGGTCTGCCGTCGAACACGCCCTCAGAGGTGCGCTATTTGATAAAGGTCAGGAGTTCACGTTAACGATGTGTCCAATTAGTAATTTTCTCATATGCTCAGGCCTCCACAATCTCTAAAGAGGCCCTCTAATTACTAATGATCACTCTCTCTTGTCTCTCCGTATTGATTGAAATGCAGAGTTTGCTTTTCATATATATTTCGCCTGATGGATGAAGAGGGGAGAGGAAGAGGGAGTCCTCACACTGTAACTAAATTACCAGTGATCCCTTTGGTATTTCTCTCCTGTTTACCATCAACATACCTTCTCTAACCCAGAGGGTTGAGTCCTGTACTTTGGTATTTCTCTCCTGTTTACCATCAACATACCTTCTCTAACCCAGAGGGTTGAGTCCTGTACTTTGGTATTTCTCTCCTGTTTACCATCAACATACCTTCTCTAACCCAGAGGGTTGAGTCCTGTACTTTGGTATTTCTCTCCTGTTTACCATCAACATACCTTCTCTAACCCAGAGGGTTGAGTCCTGTACTTTGGTATTTCTTTGGTATTTCTCCTGTTTACATTTACATTTCATTTAAGTCATTTAGTTTACCATCATTCACCTTATGACATCCAGTAGAATAGTCACTTACAATAGTGCATCTAAATCTTAGAGAAGAAATACTTATCCTATCCTAGGTATTCCTTAAAGAGGTGGGGTTTCAGGTGTCTCCGGAAGGTGGTGATTGACTCCGCTGTCCTGGCGTCGTGTTTGTTCCACCATTGGGGGCCAGAGCAGCGAACAGTTTTGACTGGGCTGAGCGGGAACTGTACTTCCTCAGTGGTAGGGAGGCCCAGCAGGCCAGAGGTGGATGAACGCAGTGCCCTTGTTTGGGTGTAGGGCCTGATCAGAGCCTGGAGGTATGAGGTGCTGTTCCCTTCACAGCTCCTGGTCTTACAGATGCATTCAACTGGAAGCCAGTGGAGAGAGCGGAGGAGCTTGAGAGAACTTGGGAAGGTTGAACACCAGACGGGCTGCGGCGTTCTGGATGAGTTGTAGGGGTTTAATGGCACAGGCAGCCCAGCCAACAGCGGTTGCAGTAGTCCAGACGGGAGATGACAAGTGCCTGGATTAGGACTTTGTGTGAGGCAGGGTTTCTCGGATGTTGTAGAGCATGAACCTACAGGAACGGGCCACCGCCTTGATGTTACCAGGGTGTCAGGATCACGCCAAGGTTCTTAGCGCTCTGGGAGGAGGACACAATGGAACCCATGGAACAGGCAGTCCTTCCCCGGGAGGAAGAGCAGCTCCTCTTGTTCAGCTTGAGGTGGTGATCCGTCATCCACACTGATATTCTGCCAGACATGCAGAGATGCGATACCACCTGGTCATCAGAAGGGGGAAAGGAGAAGATTAATTGTGTGTCGTCTGCATAGCAATGATAGGAGAGACCATGTGAGTCAGAGCCAAGTGACTTGGTGTATAGCGAGAATAGGAGAGGGCCTAGAACAGAGCCCTGGGGGACACCAGTGGTGAGAGCTCAGATTCTCGCCACGCCACCTGGTAGGAGCGACCTTAGGTAGGACGCATCAACATACCCAGACCCATTCTCACCCTCATCTCCAGCACCAGCATCACTTTACTCCACCTCACACCTGCCCAGACCCATTAGCACACACCCCCGTCTCCAGCATCAGCATCACTACTCCACCTCACACCTGCCCAGACCCATTTCTCTCCAGCATCAGCATCACTTTCCACCTCACACCTGCCCACCTTCTCTAACCCAGAGGGTTGAGTCCTGTACTTTGGTATTTCTCTCCTGCTTACCATCAACATACCTTCTCTAACCCAGAGGGTTGAGTCCTGTACTTTGGTATTTCTCTCCTGTTTACCATCAACATACCTTTTCTAACCCAGAGGGTTGGGTCCTGTACTTTGGTGTTTCAGCCCAGTATTTCCCCTATATTCATGCCTGCCGCTGCTAAATCGTTGCCGCCACGGCCATTTAAACATTTTAAAAATATATATATTTATACCGAGATGCGCTTTTAAGATTGAGAATTTTTGTCTTTTTGGGTTTTTCAATTAGGTAAATGCAGAAGGGCAGCCCCATGCTTCAGCCTACAGGTTATAATGCTTTTGAAGAGAAAATACTATTTCAGATGGTGATAATACAATTTTCATTCAATTTGGAGTAGAATGTGCTTACATTTTTGGGGGGATAAACACTACCAGCACATTGGTATTCTGAGCCCATTGGTATTCCAAGCGTCATTCCGTTCTTGTTAGCCAGTCCACAACATGATCCCTGCTGGCTGGTCTAATTCCCCCTGCTGTCCGGGAACGTCCGTGTTCTGCCTCCTTTCCCAGGGGAGAATCTCACACCTTTCTTCTGCAGGGAAAATGTATGGCTTCATCCAAAATGGCACCCTGTTCCTTACGTAGTGCACTATATAGCCCTATTGGGCCCTGGTCAAACCCTGTGCACTATATTGGGTGCCACTTGGGACGCAGACAATGTCCTCCTCTGCTGGCTCCAAGGATATGCTGAGTTAAGGGGTTGAGTAATTCGACCGGGTCTGCAGCAGGCTGTAAGGCAGGGCACTGCAGGCTGAGAAACGTGCCTAACCGGAGGTTGATCAGCGAGAAACGTGCCCAAGCCGTGGTGTAGGGTAAAGTTTCCCCTCCACGCTGGTCTTGGATAACTTCAGAATTTTCCCCACTAATGGTTAAGGTTAGGATTGGGGGAGAGGAAGCTGATGCTAGATCTGTACCTAGGGAAAACTTTACCATGCAGCCCAAGGTGTATTGGATCCTCCATATTGGATGTGGATACATAATGATGCAATGGTCTGTTTATGCATACGGTTAAAACTGTTACTGTTGGGTATCAGGATTTTTTTTGGATGATATTGCAGTATATATATATATATATATATATTCTTTTAAACATTTTTTTTTACAATTTTGAATATTATTTTTGTGCTAGTTGGCTGTACCTGCACCAATACTGCAGTATTTTTCCTTCATAGCTTGTTCTCCATCTTCTTTTTTAATAGTGAGCCAATTTGTTTTCAACACTTTTATTTCCATGACTGATCTGGACATACAGTATATGGTGAGCAATATGTTTGAAACATTGAATTGATACTGCAATAAAATCACCGTATCGAATGGCAATAGATATAGAATCGTGAGTATCGCAATACATATCATATTGGCACCTACTCTAAATATAGTGATATTGTATCATGAGGTCCCTGCCAATTCCCAGCACTAGTGCAAACTGCTACTGAGTAACTGTGGAAGAAATATTATCTTTGCTGCTCTCCCTCCATGTTGATGACCGTACGTTCTCTCATAGTAGGCCACTAAATCACAAGATGTTTCTGTATGCTTCAGATGTAATGCCACTAATATCATCCTTATGGGTAGGTTTTTGGAACAAGGTTATTGTGATATGCAACCAGGTTTTATTAAGCATGATATGAAACAAGGGAGAGACCACACAAATGTGTTAATTTGACTGTTCTGTAGCCTACTGCTAGGGCTCTGGCTAGTGCTAACTGGACCTTGCCCAACCAATGATGTCCAGCATTAGCTGCTGCTGTGCTGAGCTCAGACCCATAGAGAAAGCAGGGGCTTGTTTGAGGCACAAAAGTAAAGTGTCCTAATGAATAGCCAGCACTCTCATTCTCTCTGCCTCTGCCTCTGCCTCCCTCTCTCGCTCTCTCGCTCTCTCTCTTTCTCTGCCTCTCTTTCTCTCTCTCTCCATTTCACATTCTCCCCTCTGCTCTGTGGATAATGGTGCTGGGGCTCAGTGCACTGGCTAGAGTTAGTTCCAGGTCAGTCTGTCCACTTGCCCAAAGTGAGGGAGGGTGGGCGTTAGGGGCAATCCAATCTAAAAGCACTTCAGATCTGGGTGACTGGCGGCTAGTGAGGTGACAGACATGGAGGGGGCGTATAGCTTGGATAACTTTTTTGGGGTACAATTGTATTTGATCTTTTATAGACAATACAAAACATACACATACAAATGACAACATTGTACAAACTTCAACTACATCATACCTGCCCAGACCCATTAGCACACACCCCCATCTCCAGCACCAGCATCACTTTCCTCCACCTCACAACTGCCCAGACCCATTAGCACACACCCCCGTCTCCAGCATCAGCATCACTTTACTCCACCTCACACCTGCCCAGACCCATTAGCACACACCCCCGTCTCCAGCATCAGCATCACTTTCCTCCACCTCACACCTGCCCAGACCCATTAGCACACACCCCTGTCTCCAGCATCAGCATCACTTTCCTCCACCTCACACCTGCCCAGACCCATTAGCACACACCCCCGTCTCCAGCATCAGCATCACTTTCCTCCACCTCACACCTGCCCAGACCCATTAGCACACACCCCCGTCTCCAGCATCAGCATCACTTTCCTCCACCTCACACCTGCCCAGACCCATTAGCACACACCCCCGTCTCCAGCATCAGCATCACTTTCCTCCACCTCACACCTGCCCAGACCCATTAGCACACACCCCCGTCTCCAGCATCAGCATCACTTTCCTCCACATGGACTGAAATGGCACCATTTTGTTTCTCTCCGTATCCTACACACTTTCAATATTTAAATAATAAATCATTCAATTTTTTTCCCATTGTGTTAATGATTGCTGATTGATTTCCATGTTGTTAGTATAAGCAGCTTGGATTACTGTCGGGCCAGGGAGACAGACAGGAGAGAGGATTTTCTGAGCCTGGGGGAAGTCATCATGTTGTGTTTCAATACTGCTAATACTACCGAGTGTGTTTCCTCTTGATTTAAAATAGCTTATTTAAGGCATTATAGGTCCATAGAATCTGTTTGTGCCATCGTGCCAACTCCCTGTCACTCATTGTCATGGCATACAGATCCTTAAATGCTAGATCCTACTGACATGCACAGATGGACAGTAGCATTGCTCTGCTACCAGAAAAGCTTCATCACACTATTGCCAAGGCAGCATCAATTTTATGGCAGGTCTTGTGGCCCCGGCCTTATAAATGACGTGGATTGATTCTGGTTAATGGCCAGCCGGATGTAAGTGGCTTTCGGAGCGCCTCTGGTTTTAACAAGCTATCTTTTAATAGAGACCAAATGATGAAATGATTGTGTGGAATGGATGAGGTTATAGGCTTTAAACAATATGCCGTCTTTTCTCCTCTACGATGTGAGGGCTCTCTTTCCCTCTTTCTCTGAAGTCTTCTTTTCTGGTACTGTCTCTCTCTCTCAATTACATTTTTCAATTTCAATTTAAGGGTTTTGGTGGCATGGGAAACATATGTCAACATTGCCAAAGCAAGTGAAATAGATAATAAACTAAATTGAAATAAACAATAAATATTAACAGCAAACATTACAGTTCCAAAAGAATAAAGACATTTCATGTCATTTCATTCAATGTCATATTATGTGCAAATAGTTAAAGTACAAAAGGGAAAATAAATAAACATAAATATGGGTTGTATTTATTTATTTACAATGGTGTTTGTTCTTCACTGGTTGCCCATATCTTGTTAGGAGAAATCTGAGAGAAATATGTCTCTCTAATTGGTCATACATTTGGCAGTAGGTTACGAAGTGCAGCTCATTTTCCACCTCATTTTGTGGGCAGTGTGCACATAGCCTGTCTTCTCTTGAAAGCCAGGTCTGCCTATGGCTGCCTTTCTCAATAGCAAGGCTATGCTCTGTGTTGCTGTTGATGCAACCTTGGGAAAATCCTCTCTCTCGCTCTCTGTTTTTCTCTCTCTGTCTCTCTCTCACTCTCTCTTTTTCTGTCTCTGTCTCTGTCTCTCTATTTTTCTCTCTCTGTCTCTCTCTCGCTCTCTCTTTTTCTGTCTCTGTCTCTCTCTTTTTCCTTCTGTCTCTCTCTCACTCTCTCTTTTTCTGTCTCTGTCTCTCTCTTTTTCCTTCTCTGTCTCTCTCTCTCTCTCTTTTTCTGTCTCTGTCTCTGTCTCTCTCTTTTTCTCTCTCTGTCTCTCTCTCTCGCTCTCTCTTTTTCTGTCTCTGTCTCTCTCTTTTTCCTTCTCTGTCTCTCTCTCTCTCTTTGGTCCACACATTTTGTTTCCTCCTCACTGTACACTGACCAATCAGTTATGTTGTGTGGTGAACGTCAGAGAAGTCCTACTAATGGCCCTGAGTAAATGGATGTGTTTCTCTCTCTTTCCCCTGGTAGATTGGTATCAGAGAGGTGAAATTCCATCAGGGGACTGTTTTGAGGAGTTGAGGCTAGACATTTTGCCTTCTCATTTTGGCAATGGTAAAAACTGTTTTTAGATATATATATTTGACTGTATTTCACTTTATTCAGACAGAGATTGTAGGAAATGAGAGAGTAAACATAGTGAGGGATGAAGATGCAGAATAGCGGTGGGGCCAGGATTCGTACCCATGCTGGGGTGGTGTTTATGTGTTGTCTGCTAGACCAGCCTCAGGCACTAGTCTCACTAAACTGACGTTGTCCTTTGTCCTCTCCTCTTTTTATTTCTTCTTTACAGAAAAGATGTGGGCTTAAGAAGATTCTTCCCCAAGAGTTTACTGGATTCAGTCAAGGTGAGATGATGCTTCACAAAAAATCTGTTCATTCTTTCAGGGCCATCGATGAGAATATATCCTCAAGGACCAGTCAGTCTCCAATGCATTCTCAGAGAGAGCATCGACCACCGCTTAATATGAATGTAGCACGCACTTTGACGATTCCGTATTTCCTTTCTGCCCTCTGAAGTGTCTTCTAGCTGTGTGTGTGGATCTCTTGGTTCTGGGGCCTTTGTTCCAGCCTGGGACAGGCAGAGTTGGCCTAGTTCTAGGCTAGCATTCCTCGTACATACAGGCCTGTGGGGGAAAGAGCCCCAACTGAATCAAACCCACTCATTTGTCGACTTCTCGCATCACAACAGTGCCAGACACTGTTCTATATACAGTACTATTTAAGACAGCTTTTTTTTTGGTTTTGGCCACTCTCACACACACACACACACACACACACACACACACACACACACACACACACACACACACACACACATACACACACACATACACATACACATACACATACACATACACACACAGAGACAGTCTACCAGGAAAACCCACTGTTAAATATGCTAAACTCTGCCAGCCGTGCAAGGAGTTTAGCATATTTAACAGAGCCTTGATGGTGGGTTTTCCTGGTAGTCTGTGTCTCTGCGTGTGTGTGTGTGTGTGTCTCAGCCGCCAGCCATGTGTGTGATGTGATGGATTTATGGCACGTGTGTGGGTGTACAGAGCTGCAGGGGTGCCACGATGGGGCGGCGTGAACGTGGGACCCAGTGCCCCGGGGAAGGGTGCATTAGAGTCGGTGAAAGAGGGGTGGACAGATGCTCTGCCTGGAGGTGTGGGTGGCGCCTAACCCCACAGCCCCACATGTCACTGCTAAACCCACTTCACCCCCCCCCCCCTAATGGGGGGAGGCTACTTCTGGGGATGTGCCTCAGAGTTACCCTCCCATCCCCCATTCCAGTCACAGCTCCCCTTGGAAAACATGAAATCACATCTTTGTAGCCAGGCGCCTGTTTGAAAACACACCCTCCATCCATCCATCCATCCTTCCCTCCATCCATCCAACCCCCCCCACACACCCCCCACCCCCCCCGTGTGTGAAAACATAATCCTTCTGGAAATGACTCTCCCCTACGTCACAATGACATGGTGAACAGATTAAGCTTTCAGCGATGACCTGAAGCCACGCACGCATGCGCACACACCCACTCTGACACACATACATACTCCCGACTCCCCCACACACACACACTGTTTTGATGAACAGAAGTATGTTAACACAATTATTCTCGCTCCTATCCACTCCACTGGACAGTGAACATTACCTGGCAGATGGCTGAGGTCGGAATATAACTCACTGAAAGTCTCATCAAATTAGGCAATAAAATAAATTATTGATTACACAGAGGTTCACATTTACATAATTACCATCGCCAGGTTTACAGCAGAAGGTTTCCATTTAGAGAGATGATGACTGGCCCTGCTGGAAAAAGTGGAGGGAAACGTGAGTTTCATTTGGTTTGGAACCAGAGTCAACAATTGTGTATCCCAAATAGCACCCTGTTATCTCTAAAGTGCACTACTTTTTACTATGGACACTGGTCAAAAGTAGTGCACTATATAGGGCACAGGTGTCAAACTCCATGGAATGAGTTTGACTTCTATGATATAGGGAAGAGGGTGCCATTTGGGATGAATACAGTGTCAGAGGACATCTTTAGAATGATGTACTTGTGTGGACATTTCCAACCTGTTTTAACTCCATCTGATGGGTTGACTTTAGGACTCTATATGCTCATAAATCCACTTTTTAATAGTGAATATTCTGATCTTTGTCAGGTCAAAACATGACATCTGTTACAACTACAGTACTTACTATAAGTTGTCTTTATGCTGTCAATGTCTTTCAAAGTACTACTTTGTATACACCGGGGGACACGTGCCATCAGTTTGCCTGTGCCAACATTAAAGCACATCATCAAGGGTAGTCAAATGGCATAGAATATATACAGATTCAGAAAGATTCATCTATACACATCAGTACACTACTGTACTGTAGCAACTGTAGGCCAGCTCATTGGCCCTACTCAGCTGGGAGGGCCCTCCCTCCCTGCCAGGGTTCTAAGGGGAGATGGAGAGATACTCTGAGCTCAGCTGCCTCTCAGGAAGGGTGGAGGGGACAAGCTCTGTGATTACTCTACATGCTACTATTATGTTCTACAGTAACTAAGACCTCCAGATAGGATCAGGGGATCCATTCCTAGAATTCTGGTGTTTTCCAACCCCCACCCCCTGACCGTTAAGTGGAGTCTAAAATGCTGCATTTATAAGTCGTTGATTTTAAAAGCCAGTATGCAGACTAATAGGATAGACAGCTGTTAGCATAAGTCCTTGATGAATTAGCCTAACTCTGCAGGGAGTTGATTTACATTACATAATTGCAGTGGCATTTTTAATTATAAGGTGTGTGTGTGTGTGTGTGTGTGTGTGTGTGTGTGTGTGTGTGTGTGTGTGTGTGTGTGTGTGTGTGTGTGTGTGTGTGTGTGTGTGTGTGTGTGTGTGTGTGTGTGTGTGTGTGTGTGTGTGTGTGTGTGTGTTCCAGTCAGTGTGTAGTAATAGTGTCAACATCAGCTGTCATTAAAGCACGATGTCTCATGCATTTTTAATGGAGTTTCAACTCACTGGCCGTGTAATGGACGACAGAGTCACTATTGACCCGGTCACATTGATCAGGCCACCAGCTCCAATAATCTCTAAACTGATTGAACTATGAACTGGTCTGTCTCTCTCACTGGTGTGTACTAAATGGCACCCTTTTCCCTTCACCCATTGAGCTCTGGTCAAAGTAAGGGGCACTATAAAGGGAATAGGATGCAATTTGGGACACACACCCCCAGTCCCCTGCTATGACCCTAATTGGCATGACACTCAATATATATTCTCCAATCAATACGGTTATCAATATCATTCACTTCTTTCTCACAGAGGTCAAGTGTATTAAAGTGATGGACAGCTTTTTTTAAAGGGGCGTTCTGGGATTCTGAAGGGGTAAGACAGTTCAACTAAATTCAGTACTTTAAGAATCAATGGCTATATATCATTACTTTAAAACCCCTTCAAGTGGATGTACTAATCTCAGATTGCCCATTTAGAGCAGTCGGAGAAATGAACTAGAGCATTGCTTTCCTTTAGCGGTAGTCTGTGCTTTAAGCAAGCTCCTCTTGTTCAATGACAAGCCAAACATCATGTAGTCTATGGAATCAGAACAATAGAAAGGGAAAGGGGGAGACCTAGTCAGTTGTCCAATTGAATGTATTCAACTGAAATGTGTCTTCCGCATTTAACCCAACCCCTCTGAATCAGAGAGGTGCGGGGGGCTGCCTTAATCGACATCCACGTCTTCGGTGCCCAGGGAACAGGGGGTTAACTGCCTTGTTCAGGGGCAGAACAACAGAAGAGCTGCCTACTGTCCTTCACCCGGGATAACTTTTCTTGTCTTTCATGTGTTTCACACTTGCTCTGTTTGATACTATTAACGTGACTTGGTGTATCAGTGCCCTGTTCTCTATGCCCTGGCAAGCTTAACCAGGGCCATGGTTGTGTCCCAAATGGCACCCTATTCCCAACATAGTGCACTACTTCTGACCACGTCCCAAAAGTAATACACAATATAAGGAATAGGGTGCCATGAGGGACACGTGGGTCTGCCTGTCTAGTAACTACTCTCTCCCTCTCTGCCAGGCCAAAACCCTGCGGAAGCTGATTCAGCAGACGTTCAAACAGTTTGCCAACATGAATGATGACCAGAGCATCCTCAAGTTCCTGGAGATTCTGGCGCCCGTTTACAGATATGATAAGGAGTGTTTTAAATGTGCTCTCGGGGTAGGCTGAATTTCACTTGATTACATGTTTTCTTCTGGGTTTCAAATAAAACATATAGCGTCAAGATGGACATTTTAAGAATCCCAGAGAATGACTCGTACTGAACACAACTGAACTCGTACTGAACACGACTTAACTTGTACTGAACACGACTGAATGTGTTGTAATTGTTTTCTCAGAAACTCTATGGTAGTTAGGTGTGGAGTAATGCCTGGGATATTATGGTTGTATTTGGGTGGGTCTAGACTGCATCTCTGTAGCTTAAATAAAAAATGACCAGGTTCATAGTGTCCCCTACTGGCCATAAGGAAAACAACAGTTGTTGTTTTTTGTTTCCCAGCAATGACAAAAGATGGTAACAATTAATCTAGCATTCCCTCAGATCTACTTCAAACAGTTCAAATGATGTAGCAGATGTGTTTTCATGGTTATGAGTTGGCACTTTGAATCCGACAGATTGAACTCTCAACTTAAATGTCATTGTGTGTGTTTCGCTCTTTTCCTCTTGTTGATTTGTGACTGAACTGAAGACATTTCTCAAATCTTCTTTTTGTTTTTCTCTCCGTCTTCCTTTCCTCCTAACAGTTGAGCTGGGTCATCCAAGTAGAGCTAGCCATTGGACCCGAGGAGGGCATTAGCTACCTTACAGACAAGGGTTCGACTGTGAGTCGGAAATGTTAATTTCAATATGTATTGTTTTGTGTATCCTTGTCCTGCATCTCCACACAAACAAGCACAGCCATTACAGTTGCACAACTTATATAGTTTTGACTGAAACCAAAGACGTCAAACTAAAGATATTTAGGACATATGGTGTGGTTTTCCTCGAAGAACAGCTGTCCGTCACTTAGCTGGAACCAAACACTACTTGTAACCTAGGAGTTGGTCTCTCTTCTATCTCCTCCCTATACAATACATTTCTGCCCTGAAATATTGGCATGAATGAACTGGGATTTTCAAAGAGTATTCCTGATCATTTTCATGTTGTCCTCAGGGGCTGAGGTAATGAAACACATGTGTCTGTCTGTCCGTGTGTGTGTGAAAATCTTCCCAAAATGGCCCAAGGATTTTTGTTGTTTTTACCCATCAAACTGAGGGTATCAGATGTGTTCCATGTTATATCACCATGAGCCATGGCGTTGAGAGGTTAGTTCTGGAAGCCATGAGACCCCTCTCATTCAAAGGATACGCCAAAAACATCCCTCTCAACAACAAAAAATGTGCCACTTGAAATGGAATGTTTTCACTGAACGAATAGCGAGATAACACAAAATACATCTTCCTGAGAAATACTGTGACCATTTTAAAGTTAAAATGGAATCATAATTACTTTAAGAGTCATCTGAAACATTGTACATTAACACATATTTTGCTCCCTTGCGTGCACTTTAATGAATTGATTGATTGATTGATTCCTCTTCTCCAGCCAACACACCTGGCCAACTTCACCCAGGTGCAGACCATTGGATACTCCGTCATGGAGGACAAGGAGAGAAAGGGCATGCTGCAGCTCAACGTGGCCGGTGCTGCTGAGGTACCAATCAACCATTTCATAATAACCCTTACATTACCATGAGGTTGACTTGAACATGATTCATTCAACATGAGTAAGTGCACACATTGATATAACCTTTGTGAATA
>NC_068439.1:22548608-22628608 GCF_023373465.1 Oncorhynchus keta
GGTATATTATTGATCGATTGACTATGACTTTTTAAATCACCCAGCAGTGCTATTTGCAGAGTTAGTTCCAGATAAATGTTGCATTTCTTCAGCCATTCCTGACCTGTGACCAAAAATAAGCTACATATGGACAGTACCAAAACTTAATGATCTAATGATTCTGTCTCTTTGCAGAAAAAATCAGCAGAACTGGGATAGTTGTATCCCCTAAATATATACACTTTTATTAGTTGTGAGAATTTTGGATTATAATTTCAATTTAAAAACAAAATTTTGGAATCCTGCATAGTTTTGTGTGAATTCATAAACCATGTGCCATGGAATCGGTACATTAAAAATCTCTTCCCAACTATTTTGCAATCTATATGGTAGAGCTGTCCATTTTTTGGTCCTTAAATGAAACCGGTATACTTTTTTATTTATCACAATTTTCTTTAGACAATTTTGGTCTTTTAATGCGAGGCCGACAGACAAGTTTCAGATAACACTGTCACTTGGAATTTTGTATTCTGGTATTCAAAATGACGCTTTACGGTATATGCTTTGCTTAACAATATCTCTCATCTGTATTTTCAGAGGGAGAGAGAGCACTGCCTTCAATCCCCAAGTAAGTATCTGCCATACACTAAATGATTTGTCAATGGGTATACTTTGAATGTTCATTCATGTAAAAATGATATATGATGGTGTTAACATAAAGAGCTGTGTAAGAAACAAACAAACAAACAAACAAACAAAAATGAGGGAAAAAAACATCTGCTCAGTAAATCTATTTGTAGGACCCCTAGCATCAGAGCTCTGTTATCCAATGACACCCATTGTATTTCCTCTCCATGCTATAATTACTGGACATGAGGTAATTCAGGGAAATCAGTTGACTAGTCAGAACTAGTGTTAGAGAGGTGTTTTCCACACCTTCTCTCACTCTTTAAAAAACCCACTCAAGACAGTTCTGGGGCAGAATCCTGATAAATAGTTCCCTATAGTAGGATCTTCTCAGAATATCTCCTCCCTATTCCCCTCCTATTGGTCCAGCACCTCCCCACTAGATTCTTCCAAGACTGTTCTGTTCTCTTATTGGTTCAGCACCTCAACACTCGATGCTTCCAAGAAGAAGAGTGGCTCAGTGGAGGAGAATGATACTCAGCATAGTGTGGATGTTTTCCACATAGCCCCAGAGATTATTTTCAGGAATATGCTGGATCCTCCTGGAGTTGCTGTGGATGCTGTTGATTTACTTGCTGGTTTTAGGTTAGGGAATTTCTCATGTTGATCCTCTCTGTCTCCAACCTTTACCCTTCAGGGTGCCCAACAATGAGAAGAGGATAGTAGAGGGGGTGGTCCGGAGCGCCGGGGTGCGTGCCATCTCTGTCTCAGGTAAGAGATCTGTGCCTCCTCAACATCGCAGACTTTTACTGGATATAGCAGGGTTATTGATGGAAGAAAATATGACCATGCTTTTTTTATAATATAATCCCAATCAAGATAATTCCAGATGCTTCCTGTCCATTGATCTGTAAAGCCACTGGATATTATTACATATTAGATATCTAATACAGAACCCATCACATGAAATCCCTTACTTGGATGTGTGTGGGTATTGGGGTTTAATGATGCTCAATGATGGAATAACAGGCTATTATACTTTAGCCATTTATGAAAAGCGGGCAGAATTGATATGATTTAGGCCTAGTCTCTGTCAGCTCTAGTCTTTGTTGTTGATCCTAAGATATAGATGGTTAGTGCAATCACAGGACATGTTAAGCTTTCTCCACCGATTATTCTTCTAAGAGCAAGAACAGATGCCGGGCGTGTGTGTGGTGGTAACAGGAAATCAATTCAGCATGATAAGTAATGGTGAAGCTGAGTAATTTGGGGCTGAAGGGCTGTAACACCATGGTGGATAATAAACGTCATCTGCTGAGACAAACAGTCCAGTCCAGGGCCGTGTCCCAAATGGCACCATATTCCCTACATAGTAGTACACTATGTAGTAGTAGTACACTATGTAGGGAATATGGTGCCTTTTGGGATGCATACAGCCTTCACATGCCTGTGGATTAGCAAGTGGCAGGGGGAGTCAGTGCTAAGGAGATGGGTAGGACGGGAGGGGATTGGCGGGTTGAGGAGGTTAACAGGGGCAGCAGGTGCCTCTACCTCTCTCTTCCCCATTCTATTTCTTTCTCTCCCCCCCTTCTCCCTCTTTCCCAGTCTCTCTCTCCCTCTTTCCCTCCATCCTCTGCTTCTCTCTTTTCCCCAGTCTATTTCTATTTATCTTCCTCCTCTCCTCCCTTTCCCTCCATCCCTCTGCCTCTCCCTTTTCCCCAGTCTATTTCTATTTATCTTCCTCCTCTCCTCCCCTCTATTTCCCTCCATCCCTCTCCCCCCAGTCTATTTCATTTATCTTCCTCCTTATCTCTCTCACCTCTCTTCCCTCCATCCCTCTGCTCTCTCTTTTCCCCAGTCTATTTCTATTTATCTTCCTCCTTATCTCTCTCCCCCTCTCTTTCCCTCCATCCCTCTGCTTCCATCCCTTCTCCTTATCTCTCTCTCACCCCTCTCCCCTCCATCCCTCTGCCTCTCCCTCCCCAGTCTATCTCTCTCCCCCTCTCTCTCCCTCCCCGTCCATCCCTCTACCTCTCTCTCTTCCCCAGTCTATCTCTATTTATCTTCCTCCTTATTTCTCCCCCTCCCCCGCGTCCATCCCTCCCTCCCTCTTCCATCTATCTCTGCTCTCTCCCCCTCTCTATCCCTCTGCCTCCCCAGTCTATCTCTATCTCTCTCCCCCTCTCTCCCCTCCCCGTCCATCCCTCTACCTCTCTCTCTTCCCCAGTCTATCTCTATTTATCTTCCTCATTATTTCTCTCTCCCTCCCCGTCCATCCCTCTGCCTCTCTCTCTTCCCCAGTCTATCTCTATCTCTCTCCCCCCTCTCTCTCTCCCTCCCCGTCCATCCCTCTGCCTCTCCCTTTTCCCCAGTCTATCTCTCTCCCCCCTCTCTCTCCCTCCCCGTCCATCCCTCTACCTCTCTCTCTTCCCCAGTCTATCTCTATTTATCTTCCTCCTTATTTCTCTCTCCCTCCCCGTCCATCCCTCTGCCTCTCTCTCTTCCCCAGTCTATCTCTATCTCTCTCCCCCTCTCTCTCCCTCCCCGTCCATCCCTCTGCCTCTCTCTCGTCCCCAGTCTATCTCTATCTCTCTCCCCCCTCTCTCCCTTCCCGTCCATCCCTCTACCTCTCTCTCTTCCCCAGTCTATCTCTATTTATCTTCCTCCTTATTTCTCTCTCCCTCCCCGTCCATCCCTCTGCCTCTCTCTCTTCCCCAGTCTATCTCTATCTCTCTCCCCTCTCTCTCCCTCCCCGTCCATCCCTCTGCCTCTCTCTCGTCCCCAGTCTATCTCTACCTCTCTCCCCCCTCTCTCTCCCTCCCCGTCCATCCTTCTGCTTCTCTCTCGTCCCCAGTCTATCTCTATCTCTCTCCCCCCTCTCTCTCCCTCCCCGTCCATCCCTCTACCTCTCTCTCTTCCCCAGTCTATCTCTATTTATCTTTCTCCTTATTTCTCTCTCCCGCTCTCTCCCTCCCCGTCCATCCCTCTGCCTCTCTCTCGTCCCCAGTCTATCTCTATCTCTCTCCCCCTCTCTCTCCCTTCCCCAGTCCCTATCTGTCCATCCCTCTGCCTCTCTCTCGTCCCCAGTCTATCTCTATCTCTCTCCCCCCTCTCTCTCCCTCCCCGTCCATCCCTCTGCCTCTCTCTCGTCCCCAGTCTATGTCTATCTCTCTTTCTCTTCTTTATCTCCTAAATGTCAGAGGACTGTGATGGAACTGCTGAATGTTAATAGCCTGGGGGCTCCAGTGACAGACAGATTAAGGCCTGATTGAAGGGGTTAACTGACCAGAGGTTAGGGGTGTAGAGAGTCAGACATTATGGTATCAAAGAGATGCTTGTTTACTATGCTGCTGAGAGAGGAGAGCCTGGCACTGAGGTTGGGAGGTTCAGAGGGTGACATAGGGTGTCCTTAAATGTCATAGGGTTTCATTACATGTCATAGGGTGTCCTTAAATGTCATAGGGTTTCATTACATGTCATAGGGTGTCCTTAAATGTCATAGAGTTTCATTACATGTCATAGGGTGTCATTAAATGTCATAGGGTGTCATTAAATGTCATAGGGTTTCATTAAATGTCATAGGGTGTCATTAAATGTCATAGGGTTTCATTAAATGTCATAGGGTGTCATTAAATGTCATAGGGTTTCATTAAATGTTATAGGGTGTCGTTAAATGTCATAGGGTGTCATTAAATGTCACAGGGTTTCATTAAATGTCATAGGGTTTCATTAAATGTCATTTAAGTGTCCTAGGGTGTCATTAAAGTGACATAGGATGTCATTAAAGTGTCATAGGGTGTCATTAAGTATCATAGGGTGTCATAGGGTGTCATGAAATGTAATTTAAGTGTCCTAGGGTGACATTAAAGTGTCATAGGGTGTCATTAAAGTGGCATAGGGTGTCATTAAAGTGTCATAGGGTGTCATTGGTGCAATAGGGTGTCATTAAAATGCCCTAGGGTGTCATTAAAGTGTCATAGGGTGTCATAGGGTGTCTTTAAAGTGTCATAGGGTGTCATTAGTGTCATATGTTGTCATTAACTGCCATAGGGTGTTATAGGGTGTCATTAACTGCCATAGGGTGTCATAGGGTGTCTTTAAAGTGTCATAGGGTGTCATTAGTGTCATATGTTGTCATTAACTGCCATAGGGTGTTATAGGGTGTCATTGAATCTCACAAGGTTTCAATAAATGTCATAGGGTGTTAGTGTCACAGGGTATCTAAGGATTCCTCAGCTCTCAAGGAGAAGGTGAATCATATATGTATGGGAGTCAGTCATAGGGAACTATTATTTGATTGTAGCTACACATTAATATGAAGGTTGAGTGGTGTTGTATTCACTGATAGTATATATTCACATATTTGGTTTAGAGTTTACTGGTGTGTTTCAAACTATATGGTTTGATGATTTATGGGCATATTCTCATAGTAGGCCTATTTAAAACAATTGTTTAAATAAAGTTCTTGAAACAAACCACGGGAGAAGTCTACTCTCTACTGCTATCAGTAAATAATAGTAATGCTTCTAGTTTCAGTCTATTTGAAACTGTTTTAGTTATTTTTTGTGAATATGTTTTAGCAATTTATTCAGACAGTTAGGAAGATCAGAGGGGGAGACAGGCAAGTGGAAGAAACCGTGAGCAAGGTGGGGATCGAACCCCGGTGTGCGGTGGGGAGTTGTATATGACACTTATGCCAAGAAGTGTTAACATGACACCACAGCTCTGCACTTGATAGTTTTTTTTTTTTTTTTTTTTTTTTATTTTTTTTTTTTTGACGGTCCGAGTTCCGTGTTTACACCAGTTCTCCCTGATACCATCCGTCAATTCCATTTCTCAGAAAGAGGTCAGAGAGAAATTCCCGTAGGGACAGCAGCATCTTGCTGCTCACACAAATCCAATATATTTAACTGAATTCATTCCATATGTGTCAACGTACAGTTGTACACAATACCTTTTGTAGAAGTGCGAATCAATTCCTTAGCCCTGGCCGCCATATCAGGCATAGAATAGTGAAGGACTTATTACTATGTTGTTGATTGAAAAGCAGAATTGCCATAATTTGAGTAAGGCTATAGTTCCCCTGTCGGCTTTGACTTCCCTGATGGTATAGGAAAGAAGAGATGTATTCATATTATTATTGATGTATTTCATGTCGTTTCATAACAGACGTGCCATGACAGAGTGGTAATGATTTCTGGGGTGTAAAATGGATATGTAGCATTTTGTCTGTAATATGGGGAAAGTTTCGGACACCATCACACCAACATTTATCACTCCTTAACATATACACAAATGCTGTCTGCTGCTCAATGTGTGTTCTGTGGTGTTGGGTGAAGTTTCCCCTAGATGCTAATCTTGGGTCAGTTTTGCATTTTCCCCACTAATGGTAAAAGTTAGGATTGAGGGAGGGGAAGCTGATTATAGATCTGTACCAAGGAGAAACTTCACCCGAGAGCTGTTTCTGTCAGAAAAACTATTAGTCTATTTTTCTCACCATCTCTCCTGCTCTGTCATCCTTCTCTCTGATTGGCTGAAGATTCTGTGAACTCTGTGACCCCGACGCCTCCTAAACCTGCTAAAGCCAGGCGCTTTCTCCTTCCTTTCGTCTTCTGTGCCCATGACTCTCCGCCAAAGGGTACCACTGCTCTGATTGGCTTACTCGACTGACTCTGCTTTCTGTTTTGCTCTGACTAACCCTGTCTGCCCCACTGTCCCCAAATCCCCAACACTCACACAACACGTGTGTAGGGGATTTAGGGGAAATGAGGGGATGAAACTTTAGCTGAATGAAAGTTCTCGTGTGAAGTGCACTAAAATCTCTCTAAAATGACTGACAAAGCAACACCAGAACTAGCCTGGCGGGGAAAAGTTTGAGAAACTGTGTTAAGAAGGAACATGTCTAGTAAATGAGATGACGTACATACCCTATCCCTGACGTGTCTGAAAATAAAAAACATTGAAACTGATCCAGTTTTCCAATACAGTGAGTCCCCATTTTATTTTCCAGGAAGCGTGTCGTCTGCTGATTGTAGCCGAGCCATGGCCCGCAAATCAATAGAGGTTGCATCCCAAATGGCACCCCATTCCCTATATAGTGCACTACTTTTGACCTGAGCCCAATGGGTCTTGGTTAAAAGTAGTGCACTATATAGGGAATAGGGTGCCATTTGGGATGTATATAGAGCCTGACTGGGCTTTATCTGGGCTGATGGCGCAGCGATCTGGTTGATCCGCAGCATCCCAAATGGCACCCCATTCCATATATAGTGCACTACTTTTGACCTGAGCCCTATGGGTCTTGGTTAAAAGTAGTGCACTATATAGGGAATAGGGTGCCATTTGGGATGTATATAGAGCCTGACGGGGCTGTATCTGGGCTGATGGCGCAGCGATCTGTTTGATCCGCAGCCAGGTTCAAGATGCTGTAAGCATCAGACCACCAAACTCTTAAAGACACCCTTTAATAGCTGTACATCTAATTTAACAACCATCTGTTTATATTGCTAAAATGACACCAGTGATTTATATGTCCCTATCATTTTAGGTCGATTTTGCCAAACTGAGTTTATGCCCTTGAACAAGGATAATGTTGAACAAGGATAATGTTGAACAAGGATAATGTGTCAAAAAAAGTATCTAACTAACAAAGTTAACCAATACTAACTTCTGGACATGTCACTTCTGTCCTGCCCGCTGTCACCTGTTTAACAGCTTCGTATTGGTCCACGCTTCTGTCTCAGCTGTTTAAAAGCTTCCTATTAGCTCACGTTCCTATCCGTCACAGTGGCCCATGCTAAGAATAGCCAATGAACTCCACTGACCCCCTTCCGAACAATGCTGGCTGAAGTTCACTACTCTGGCTGTCCCCTCATCCAAACTGAATCAGGTTCCACACATTCCAACGACAGACTAATTCAATTTAAAGTAGAAGCTTCGAAAATAAAATACTTTCCCACTTATACTGAATAAAAGCATGGATTGGATACACTTGTGAAATTCCCAGTCCCTGCTTGTTTTGAGGGAGTGTGGGTCACGGTAACAATTATTAAACCCATTTTGAATTAATTATACTGTCTTTTATACTTCATATCTTTCTATGGTGTGTAACCTCTCGCTCTCTTTCTCTCCCTCTCCCTTCCTCCCTCTCTCCCTTCCTCCCTTTCTCTCTCTGTTTGGCATGCTCTCCTTGGACCTGCAGAGGATTGTAGTGGGGATGGTAAAGTTTGCTTTTTAATATATCCCTCCATTCCTTCCTGTCACCTGCTACTAACTCACTGGGGTTATGGGGGATTCAGGGGGTTGTGGGTTGTGTGTGTATCACTCATGAATCATATCAATCAAATGAATCATGGATCAAATTAAATGAATCTGTTTTTTATCTATCTGATTGTAGAGGTTTGTCATTAGTAATGCACTTATCATGCAATAGACCTGATTGGAGTTAGGGAAACAATGTAACAGTTAACGTTTCCAGAAAATGTGCTGAAAACTGTCTTAGCTGCAGTGCTTCCCTGTGATTCAAATCGATTTAGTTTGATTGAGCCTGTCTGGAGTGCCAAATTGACAGAGTTTGCTGTTGGTCCCAAGGTGCCAGGCAAGCTCAATCAAGCACAGTTTAAAGTATTTTAAATAAAACAAATACTATTTGACCCCAGGTCTGGTCTGTCCCACGCTCTGGAACTGTATCCACAGAGAGTCTCAGAGTAAGATCAGTTCTGCCTTTTTTATTATAATGAATAAGATTAGATTGGGGGGGGGGGGCTCCTACTCTGAGTGGCTTTCTGAATACATTCCCTGCTGTCTGCCTGCATCTTTAAGGGCCCTGCTCCCAGCCCTCTCCCAGCTCGGCCTCATAAAGAGAGCTGAGTTTGGCGAGCTCCGTGGCACCGCGGCATTCCTGTCTAAAATGGGCCGTCTGATGGCTAGCTACATACTACACAGAGCCTGCTGGTCGTTTTTCCCTAAGAGGAACAGCAGCCAAGACGACACAACTAGCGTATTACCATTTTAGATCAAGTCAAGACTGGACATCAAGCGGCCGTTCACATACTGAGCTGTTTATCTAGGGGACTGGGAACGGCTTCTCTCTCTCTTTTTCTCCCTCCTCTTTCTCCCTTACCAAGAAGCCCATCTGTACTGCTAAGCTCTGATCAGACAGACCGACAGAGCAGACAGATATGGCTAAAACTGTGCGAGTTGATAACGGACATGCTTGTGTGTGTGTGTGTGTGTGTGTGTGTGTGTGTGTGTGTGTGTGTGTGTGTGTGTGAGAGAGTGTGAGAGAGAGAGAGAGTGAGAGAGAGAGAGAGAGAGAGAGAGAGTGTGAGAGAGAGAGAGAGAGAGAGAGAGAGAGAGAGAGAGAGAGAGAGAGAGAGAGAGAGAGAGAGAGAGAGAGAGAGAGAGAGAGAGAGAGAGAGAGAGAGAGAGAGAGAGAGAGAGAGAGAGAGAGAGAGAGAGAGAGAGAGAGAGAGAGACCATGTGTCCAGCAGTGTAGGAGTTTGCAGAGGAGCACTTGCTGTCTGACTCGCATGTTTATTTTCAGCTGGCTCTAGTTACTTGTGTGGAAGGGTACGTATCTAGCTAGCTGCATCTGTGTGTATCCGTCTCGGACAGTGTGTGACTGGACTTAACCAGTAGACTGACCACGAGGCTGTTGTGTTTCTGCAGAGACGGATGACTATGCTGAGATTATAGACGAAGACGATACCTACACCATGCCCTCAAGTAAGTGCAGCTCTATGCTCCCTAGTAGTAATACACTATGTTGATCGTAATGTGTGCCCTGCTAATATGTTGGCCAGACTGTCTCGAGGGATACAGTCCAGATGTTTTTTTTATCCATCTCTCTCCCTCTTTTCCTTTCTCTCTCTTGATCTCCTCTTTCTAGCTTTTTCTCTCTCTCATTCTTTCTCTGCTTGTCTCTCTTTCTATCTGTCTCTCTCTTTCTTTTTCTCTTTTGTCTCTATCGCTCTCGTTCTTTCTCTCTTTGTTTCTCTCGTTCTCTTTCTTTATCTCTCTTGTTCTTTCTCTCTTGGTCTCTTTTGATTTCTCTCTCTCTTTGTCTCTCCCTCATGTTCTTTCTCTTCGTCCTTCTCTTATCTAAATTCCTTTGACTGTGGCCCGGGTGCTGTATGGTGATCTGTTTTCTCAGGCTCTGTGTGTTTGTTAATGTGGCTAGTGGAGATGTTAGTTTCTACTTCCCAAATACCCCACACACGCTGCCTGTGTGTGCCCTTTATCGAAACGGTACTAGATTGTCTGGTACACTCAATGTTTGGTTGTCATGGTGACGGTGTAAGTCTATACAGTACTGTAACTGGATAGTCACGTATTCTTATTGATGATCTTTCATTTCCCAGCACTTCCATTCATTTATATTCCTGCTGTCATGATGCTGTCCAAATCAGACACGCATTCTGTTCCATTATGATTCACTGATAGTCCAAGAAAATATCTATGGAATGCTTAGTAGTACATCATCAGTGAAATCCTTTTACTTGTCACAAATGTTCATTATATGGAATAGTCATGTCAGTGAGTAGTCATCAAGACTGAAAGAGGCAAGTGCCCTTTGAGTGTACTGGAGTGAAGTTAGTTAGTCATAGAGTTCTAATCACTAGAATGGACAAAGCACCTTAGACCCATGGTACACCCATAGCCGCCATCCTTGACTTTAATTTTAATTTCCGTTCTAGTTATTGTAATTATATGTCTCCAGTAACCCCAGGTCTTTCTTTGGTGGCCATGATGCCAGGTCTCGTGGGATCATATGAGTCTGGAACACAATAGCCCCTGCAGTGGTGTAGGTTGTATCACAAATGGCACCCTATTCCCTACATAGTGCACTACTTTTGACCAGAGCCCTATGGGCCCTGGTCAAACGTAGTGCACTATATTGGGAATAGGGTGTCATTTGGGACAGAGAAATAGAGTGCAGCTAATTCACCAGGTTGTGGAGTGGTCTGGGCCAGCTGACTAACAAGACAGTCTGGTTGTGAAACAAAAAGTTATTCTGTAACAAGGAGCTCTGTATATGGAGACGGAGGAGTCCCATCGCATGCTAACACTCGAGACCAGAGCTCTTCATTTCTTCATACCACATGGGGATTTGAGTCCCACTGAGTCCCACCGGGCTAATACCCAATAAATAGCTCTGTGTCCCAAATGGCACCCTATTCCCAGTTTAGTGCGCTACTTCTGACCAGGGCCCATAGGAATTAGAATAGGGTGCCATCTGAGAGGCAGCTTAAGATAACACGTTTATCCATTTCTAGATGATCAAGTTCTAATGTTACACGTGTTGCTTTCTAGCACATATTCTTGTTCTACAGGATAACCTGTTTTTCCCCATTGACACCCAGCTCTGTGCACTCACAAGTTGGTTCTTTTAAAACCACATAAACCACATAACATCTATTCCCCTCGGTCTTACTTTCTAACGTGTGTTTGTCGTGTTCTGTTGCAAATGGTTTCTAAAAGCCACCTCTCTTTATCCTAACCACCCAGCAGTGAGCTATGGAGTAGATGAAGGTAACGCTGCCTCTCTCTTTCTGTTTGTCTCTCTGTTTTCTGTCTGTAATTGTGCTTGTGTACTGTACTAGAACGGCTCATTCAACTCATCTACTGGAGGTATTTCATAAGTTTAGTAACCTACTGGTCATCTTAAAATCAAATAATTTCCCTCTAAAATGAAAGTTTGACAGACTTATTAGATTCAGCCATAGGTCTCCATCCCAAATGGATCGGAATTGTTACATTTCATCAGCTTAGAGGGTTCTGGTCTTTTTCACTCCATTCAAACCCCTAAAAATGTTGAATTTGAAGTGAACTATCACATTAATACTGTTTGCTGAAACCAAGTAAAATATCTCGCTAGCTGTGAGATAAAGCAATCTCATCCATTCAGTACCAGAGTTCAATGCGTCTTCAATAGTGATTGTTCAATTAGCTTATTTATTTATTTTTCATGTTGATGTGTTTCTTCCTTGGTTTTTCTTTAATTTCACCATTGCTTGAACGTTTTGATGTGAAATTCCATTTATAATTTAGTTTTGTTTGTTAGGTGTCTGTCTGAAGAGATTGTGCAATCATCTTAATTGGATAAGAGCGTCTGGTAAAGGACCCAAATAGATACAATCAATCAAACCAAAGTGGTAGCCTGTTGTAATTTGAAATCCACAGGGAGGAACCAAATATATCAAGTACTATGTCTGTTGACATCACCACAGCCTGATCATTTTCTGTTGTAATGTGCATGTCCTTGCCTGGTGGTGGGTGTGAATTGCCTTATACAGATAAATACAGTATTTCATACAGTATTACCATCTACTGCAGTGAAAACACAGCCAAGGCATCTTGCTGTTATTATTAACAACCAAAAAAGGCCTCATCAACACACACATACAGATCAGCATAGTGGTGAGTCATTCACCCTGTAAAAGTCAGTGTAAGGGACTATGAGAGTCAGTGTAACTAACAGGAGTTATCTCTCCCTCCCCAGTCAGGGACTATGAGAGTCAGTGTAACTAACAGGAGTTATCTCTCCCTCCCCAGCCAGGGACTATGAGAGTCAGTGTAACTAACAGGAGTTCTCTCCCTCCCCAGCCAGGGACTATGAGAGTCAGTGTATCTCTCCCTCCCAGCCAGGGACTAAGTTATCTCTCCTCCCAGCCAGGGACTATGAGAGTCAGTGTAACTCTTATCTCCCTCCCCAGCCAGGGACTATGAGAGTCAGTGTAACTAACAGGAGTTATCTCTCCCTCCCAGCCAGGGACTATGAGAGTCAGTGTAACTAACAGGAGTTATCTCTCCCTCCCCAGCCAGGGACTATGAGAGTCAGTGTAACTAACAGGAGTTATCTCTCCCTCCCCAGCCAGGGACTATGAGAGTCAGTGTAACTAACAGGAGTTATCTCTCCCTCCCAGCCAGGGACTATGAGAGTCAGTGTAACTAACAGGAGTTATCTCTCCCTCCCCAGCCAGGGACTATGAGAGTCAGTGTAACTAACAGGAGTTATCTCTCCAGTGTAACTAACAGGAGTTATCTCCCCTCCCCAGCCAGGGACTATGAGAGTCAGTGTAACTAACAGGGACTATGGGACTATGAGTCAGTGTAACTAACAGGAGTTATCTCTCCCTCCCCAGCCAGGGACTATGAAAGTCAGTGTAACTAACAGGAGTTATCTCTCCCTCCCCAGCCAGGGACTATGAGAGTCAGTGTAACTAACAGGAGTTATCTCTCCCTCCCAGCCAGGGACTATGAGAGTCAGTGTAACTAACAGGAGTTATCTCTCCCTCCCCAGCCAGGGACTATGAGAGTCAGTGTAACTAACAGGAGTTATCTCTCCCTCCCCAGCCAGGGACTATGAGAGTCAGTGTAACTAACAGGAGTTATCTCTCCCTCCCCAGCCAGGGACTATGAGAGTCAGTGTAACTAACAGGAGTTATCTCTCCCTCCCCAGCCAGGGACTATGAGAGTCAGTGTAACTAACAGGAGTTATCTCTCCTCCCCCCCAGCCAGGGACTATGAGAGTCAGTGTAACTAACAGGAGTTATCTCTCCCTCCCCAGCCAGGGACTATGATAGTCAGTATAACTAACAGGAGTTATCTCTCCCTCCCCAGCCAGGGACTATGAGAGTCAGTGTAACTAACAGGAGTTATCAGTGTAACTCCCTCCCCCAGCCAGGGACTATGAGAGTCAGTGTAACTAACAGGAGTTCTCTCCCTCCCCAGCCAGGGACTATGAGAGTCAGTGTAACTAACAGGAGTTATCTCTCCCTCCCCAGCCAGGGACTAT
This sequence comes from Oncorhynchus keta, assembly GCF_023373465.1. Lineage (NCBI taxonomy): Eukaryota > Metazoa > Chordata > Actinopteri > Salmoniformes > Salmonidae > Oncorhynchus > Oncorhynchus keta. The sequence continues at coordinate 22,562,014 of NC_068439.1, forward strand.
GAGAGTCAGTGTAACTAACAGGAGTTATCTCTCCCTCCCAGCCAGGGACTATGAGAGTCAGTGTAACTAACAGGAGTTATCTCTCCCTCCCAGCCAGGGACTATGAGAGTCAGTGTAACTAACAGGAGTTCTCTCCCTCCCCAGCCAGGGACTATGAGAGTCAGTGTAACTAACAGGAGTTATCTCTCCCTCCCCAGCCAGGGACTATGAGAGTCAGTGTAACAGGAGTTATCTCTCCTCCCAGCCAGGGACTATGAGAGTCAGTGTATCAGGAGTTATCTCCCTCCCCAGCCAGGGACTATGAGAGTCAGTGTAACTAACAGGAGTTATCTCTCCCTCCCCAGCCAGGGACTATGAGAGTCAGTGTAACTAACAGGAGTTATCTCTCCCTCCCAGCCAGGGACTATGAGAGTCAGTGTAACTAACAGGAGTTATCTCTCCCTCCCCAGCCAGGGACTATGAGAGTCAGTGTAACTAACAGGAGTTATCTCTCCCTCCCAGCCAGGGACTATGAGAGTCAGTGTAACTAACAGGAGTTATCTCTCCCTCCCCAGCCAGGGACTATGAGAGTCAGTGTAACTAACAGGAGTTATCTCTCCCTCCCAGCCAGGGACTATGAGAGTCAGTGTAACTAACAGGAGTTATCTCTCCCTCCCCAGCCAGGGACTATGAGAGTCAGTGTAACTAACAGGAGTTATCTCTCCCTCCCCAGCCAGGGACTATGAGAGTCAGTGTAACTAACAGGAGTTATCTCTCCCTCCCCAGCCAGGGACTATGAGAGTCAGTGTAACTAACAGGAGTTATCTCTCCCTCCCCAGCCAGGGACTATGAGAGTCAGTGTAACTAACAGGAGTTATCTCTCCCCCCCCAGCCAGGGACTATGAGAGTCAGTGTAACTAACAGGAGTTATCTCTCCCTCCCAGCCAGGGACTATGAGTCAGTGTAACTAACAGGAGTTCTCTCCCTCCCCAGCCAGGGACTATGAGAGTCAGTGTAACTAACAGGAGTTATCTCTCCCTCCCAGGGACTATGAGCCAGGGACTATGAGAGTCAGTGTAACTAACAGGAGTTATCTCTCCCTCCCCAGCCAGGGACTATGAGAGTCAGTGTAACTAACAGGAGTTATCTCTCCCTCCCCAGCCAGGGACTATGAGAGTCAGTGTAACTAACAGGAGTTATCTCTCCCTCCCAGCCAGGGACCAGTGTAACTAACAGGAGTTATCTCTCCTCCCAGCCAGGGACTATGAGAGTCAGTGTAACTAACAGGAGTTATCTCTCCCTCCCCAGCCAGGGACTATGAGAGTCAGTGTAACTAACAGGAGTTATCTCTCCCTCCCAGCCAGGGACTATGAGAGTCAGTGTAACTAACAGGAGTTATCTCTCCCTCCCCAGCCAGGGACTATGATAGTCAGTGTAACTAACAGGAGTTATCTCTCCCTCCCCAGCCAGGGACTATGAGAGTCAGTGTAACTAACAGGAGTTATCTCTCCCTCCCAGCCAGGGACTATGAGAGTCAGTGTAACTAACAGGAGTTATCTCTCCCTCCCCAGCCAGGGACTATGAGAGTCAGTGTAACTAACAGGAGTTATCTCTCCCTCCCCAGCCAGGGACTATGAGAGTCAGTGTAACTAACAGGAGTTATCTCTCCCTCCCAGCCAGGGACTATGAGAGTCAGTGTAACTAGTGTAACTAACAGGAGTTATCTCTCCCTCCCAGCCAGGGACTATTCATGTAACTAACAGGAGTTATCTCTCCCTCCCAGCCAGGGACTATGAGAGTCAGTGTAACTAACAGGAGTTATCTCTCCCTCCCAGCCAGGGACTATGAGAGTCAGTGTAACTAACAGGAGTTATCTCTCCCTCCCAGCCAGGGACTATGAGATCCAGAGAGACAGGATAGAGCTGGGACGCTGCATCGGTGAGGGACAGTTTGGAGACGTCCACCAGGGAGTCTACAACAGCCCGGTAAATAGTACTGTAACAAAGAAATAGCACTGCAACTGTCTGGCTAAATGCAGCCTTCGCAGCTCCCCTCTCACCCTCAGTCCTCACGTGTTCCTTTCAATTCCAACCCTGTTACTGTCTAGCTAAACACATCTTGCCTCTTATTTATGGTCTGAAATGTCATGATATTATCCACTACCAGTAATGCACACAAACAAATCCAATATTTTCTCTAATTTCTCTTCCAGGAGAATCCCACTCTAAATGTGGCCATTAAAACATGCAAGAACTGCACGTCGGACAGCGTGCGCGAGAAGTTCCTTCAGGAAGCACGTGAGTATGCTGAGATGTAGTGCTGTGTCGCTGTCATGGGCCTGATGAAGACTGCAGCTGCTGCTGATTGCCATGTACACACACACACATGCTGCCTGATTGTACTCTCAGGTTTCTTTGCTCGCTGGGTTTACACGGTTCACAGACTGTTGAGGGAGTGTGTTAGACCTATCCCAGGGAGCGTTTTCTCTTTCCACTTGATTTAACCTGTTCTGTGAAATCCTCACACCCTTTTGTGATGTATGTGTTCCTCAGTGACCATGCGTCAGTTCGACCACCCCCACATAGTGAAGCTGATTGGTGTGATCACAGAAAACCCAGTGTGGATCATCATGGAGCTGTGCACGATGGGAGAGGTGAGGTGACCAAGAGTATATTTGGATCAGTACTTACAGTAGTTGTTGTTGGACTTCTTGTCATTCTTGTAATAAATGAACACAGAACACATTTGGGAACAGGGCCAAAGTTTCACTATCATTCCTGCTGTCATCCCTCTATCTCTGTCAAAACAAAGAGGATATCTTGTATCTTATCGATGTTTTAATCTCTTCCAGTTGAGGTCATTTTTACAAGTAAGGAAGTACAACCTGGACCTATCAACGTTGATCCTGTTCTCCCACCAGCTCAGCACAGCTTTGGCCTACCTGGAGAGCAAACGCTTTGTCCATAGGTAAGACCACCACCACCCACTTTAACAGCTATTTAGCTTTACAGAGGCAATATAATATTATGTTTTTCACACTTTCTAATATATTTTTTGGTGCTACGCTGTCAAAATCCCCATGTTTTCCAGGATTGCTACTCATGTTGTATGTGTGCATCTCCTCAGGGACATTGCTGCCAGGAACGTGCTAGTGTCTTCCACAGACTGTGTGATGCTGGGAGACTTTGGGCTCTCACGCTACATGGAAGACTCCTCCTACTACAAAGGTACAAACCACAGAGAGAGATAGAGGACGCTAGTGCCCAAAAGCCTGTTTTAGCATGGGCAGCGCCATAATGGGACAGATACAATGATGCCATGTCTATGGTACAAACATACGGGCTTCCAGGCTGATGTTTTACCACCATCTGCTGGTTGTGAAAGCTATTGCAGGCTATCAAAATGTTGAACTCCAGGGAAAAGTTTCCCCCCTTAGTATAAATCTAGGATTAGCTTCCCTTCCACCAATCCTAACTTTAACCATTAGTGTGGGAAATACAAAACTGATCAGCACCTTGGGGAAACTTCACCCTACTAAAATGTTGACAGTCTATTGCTAACTGGGTTTTCAGCTTCCAAAGGGAAACTGCCAATCAAATGGATGGCTCCAGAGTCCATCAACTTCAGACGCTTTACCTCAGCCAGCGATGTGTGGATGTTTGGTGAGTTTAGCAGCTACAAATAATGCTCATCTAGCGATCAATACGCGTGTGTACGCATGCGTGTGTGTATGTACGCGCGTCTGTGTGTGTGTGTACGCGCGTGTGTGTGTGTGTGTGTGTACGCGCGTCTGTGTGTGTGTGTGTGTACGCGCGTCTGTGTGTGTGTGTGTGTACGCGCGTCTGTGTGTGTGTGTGTGTGTACGCGCGTCTGTGTGTGTGTGTGTGTGTGTGTGTGTGTGTGTGTGTGTGTGTGTGTGTGTGTGTGTGTGTGTGTGTGTGTGTGTGTGTGTGCGCGTCTGTGTGTGTGTACGCGCGTCTGTGTGTGTGTACGCGCGTCTGTGTGTGTACGCGCGTCTGTGTGTGTGTGTGTGTACGCGTCTGTGTGTGTGTGTGTGTACGCGCGTCTGTGTGTGTACGCGTCTGTGTGTGTGTGTACGCGCGTCTGTGTGTGTGTGTGTGTACGCGCGTCTGTGTGTGTGTGTACGCGCGTCTGTGTGTGTGTGTACGCGCGTCTGTGTGTGTGTGTGTACGCGCGTCTGTGTGTGTGTACGCGCGTCTGTGTGTGTGCGCGCGTCTGTGTGTGTGTGCGCGCGTCTGTGTGTGTGTACGCGCGTCTGTGTGTGTGTGTGTGTGTGTACGCGCGTCTGTGTGTGTACGCGCGTCTGTGTGTGTGTGCGCGTGTGTGTGTGTGTACGCGCGTCTGTGTGTGTGTACGCGCGTCTGTGTGTGTGTACGCGCGTCTGTGTGTGTGTACGCGCGTCTGTGTGTGTGTACGCGCGTCTGTGTGTGTGTGTACGCGCGTCTGTGTGTGTGTGTACGCGCGTCTGTGTGTGTGTACGCGCGTCTGTGTGTGTGTACGCGCGTCTGTCTGTGTGTGTGTGTGTGTGTGTGTGTACGCGCGTCTGTGTGTGTGTGTGTGTGTGCGCGCGTCTGTGTGTGTGTACGCGCGTCTGTGTGTGTGTACGCGCGTCTGTGTGTGTGTACGCGCGTCTGTGTGTGTGTGTGTGTGTGTGTGTGTGTGTGTGTGTGCGCGTCTGTGTGTGTGTGTGTGTGTGTGTGTGTGTGTGTGTGTACGCGTCTGTGTGTGTGCTTGCATGCGTGTTTGTGTCTGTCTGTGGTGTTATATCTATAGCACCTCCCCTCCAGGTGTGTGTATGTGGGAGATCCTCATGTACGGTATCAAGCCCTTCCAGGGGGTAAAGAACAATGATGTCATCGGGCGGATAGAGAACGGAGAGCGTCTGGCCATGCCCCACAACTGTCCCCCCACCCTGTACAGCCTGATGACCAAGTGCTGGGCCTACGACCCCAGCAAGAGACCCCGCTTCACAGAGCTCAAAACCCAGCTCAGGTCAGTACCCCTGAGGGGAGAATTTCAGGTCATGCCAGTGTTCTTTTACACACGTTTTCCCTCCTTTATAACTCTGGAACAATGATATTCAACATTGCTACTCAAGAGGTCACTGTTTCATGTATTAAAGTATATGACACTTCAGTAAAGTTTGGAAACAGTGTGGTCTCCGCTACTTAAGTTGTAGCCACATAAGAGGCAACAGGTTGATGCCATATATTCCCAATAGAGACTAGCAATTATCAGCACTCAATGTACTTCAATGGTCTATCATGTCAGTCAAATCCATGGCAGCTGGATAAAGTGGGATGTATGTAGTATTTATTTTAGTTTAACTGAAGCAAGGCCACAGACGAGGGTGTGTGTGGGTAAATGACTGTGGGTAGTCCTCGACTGCGTCCCGGATGGCACCCTATTCCTTATATAGCACACTACTTTAAACCATTTGCCTTAGTATATAAAAATGTGTCGTCGATAAAGCCCTATGGATATGAGCCACTCTCCTGTTAACTTTAGACTCACTGAACTGTGACTCGTGTCCCTACTAGATAATAGTTCCCATTGGACCCACAGTTCCCATAGCCCTATCCTATGTTGAGCAGTGGGTATGTTTTGGGAGAGTACTGTGTATAGTAGGTATGTGGTTGGTTGTCTGTAGAGATAGGAGATACCAAGTCAGTAGCACAACAGAATGCATTCAACCGAAATGTGTCTTCCACATTTAACCCAACCCCTCTGGATCAGAGAGGTGCAAGGGGCTGTCTTAATCCACAGCGCCCGGGGAGCAGTTGTTGGGGTTAAAGTGCCTTTTCTCAAAGGCAGAACGGCAGATTTTTCCACCTTGCTGGCTCGGGGATTCGATACCAGAAGCCTTTCAGTTACTGGCCCAACGCTCTTAAACCGCTAGGCTACCTGTATCCAAAGTCTTTGCTGTGTTTGGGTGATAGTTACCCTGTCACTGGATTCATTTAACTGTACGAAGATATTTCTGACACATGTGGGTGTGCTTGCTGGGTTCCTGTGTACGTGCGTCTGTGTGTGCCATCATGAGCGAGACTCTTCGTGTTCCATTTTGAGCTCTTGGGTACAGTGTGAACAGCCCATTATCTCTCGTCTAACCCATAGTAACACAACCTTAGATCCAGAATGCAACGGGAGAGAAAGGAAACACAGGGCAGCAGAGATTCCAGTGAGCACCCGTCAAGGCTCCTGGGATATCCACTTTGTCTGTTGCTGTCTTTGACCAATTAAGGTCCAAAGAGTAAAAGGTACACCAAGTTTTACTACCACTGTGAAGGCATTCGTAGTGTGTCTTAAGAACAGCGCTTCCTTACAATCTCCTCTCCTCTCGCCAAACCCTGGGTCGCATTCATTATTTACCAAACGGAAGACAACTGAGTGAAACAGGGACAGACTACCTGAACTGGTCCAATAAGAAACACTGTTTTTGTTACGTTGCGAAACGTTTTGCTACGTTGTTCCCTAATGAATACGACCCTGATATTTAGTTCCGCAGCATCATTCTTCCCAGTCAATCCAATCCAGTGAAGGCTGGCTGATAAGCTGTCTGGCTGAGTGCCAACCACAACAGGCTGCCCAGGGCAGAGGGAGGAAGGAGGGGGAAGCTAAGGGAGGTGGATGGGGTGAGCTGGAGCTAGCTGTCTCTGATAAAGTGAGTTTAGTAAAACAGTGCAGGACTTACCAGGCTGCTGCTAGACTCTCACACACCTCCACTGCAGGCTGGGGATGTGACCAGGGAGCTGGTGGTTCATCTGTTCTGGTGTGATAAGATGGGCTCTGGGGATATAAACTCTGGGGGACGATATAAACTCTGGGGGATGAGCGTTTTCCTGTAAGGTAAATTGGATGTAGGGTCGAATGATGGATGATCGGATGATGTCATTAATAGATTGATGGATGGATTTGGGTTTGCCTAACAAACAAAAGAAATCACATCTGCAATGCTACAGTAAATGAGATGATTTTGTTAAAATGTTCAGTCTTTTTTATGAATTTATGTTAGGTGTGCTAAGCTGTTGTGTGTGTGTTCCCTGCAGTACTATCCTAGAGGAGGAGAAGGCCCAGCAGGAGGAGAGACTAAGGATGGAGATGAGACGTCAGGTCACTGTGTCCTGGGATTCAGGGGGCTCTGACGAGGCCCCCCCTAAAGTAAGAACACTCCACAACTCTCACCCCCCTAAAGTAAGAACCTTACCTAACCCTAATCCCCCTTAAGTAAGAGACCTCCCTAACCCTAACCTCCCCTAAAGTAAGAACACTCCACAACCCTACCTTCCCTAACCCTAACCTCCCCTAAAGTAAGAACCCTCCCCTCCCCAACCCTAATCCCCCCTAAAGTAAGAGTCTCCCTATCCCTAACCTCCCCTAAAGTAAGACCCCCCCAACCCTAACCCTCCCTAAAGTAAGAGACCTCCCTAACACTAACCTCCACCAAAGTAAGAACCCTCTCTAATCCTAACAGCCCCCTAAAGTAAGAGACCTCCCTAACCCTGACTCCCACTAAAGTAAGAACCCTCCTTAACCCTAAAGTAAGAGACCTCTCTAACCCTAACCTCCCCTAAAGTAAGAACCCTCCCTAACCCTACCCCCCTAAAGTAAGAGACCTCTCTAACCCTTACCTCCCCTAAAGTAAGAGACCTCTCTAATCCTAACACCCCCCTAAAGTAAGAGACCTCTCTAACCCTAACTCCCACTAAAGTAAGATCCCTCCCTAACCCTACCCTCCCTAAAGTAAGATACCTCTCTAACCCTACCCTCCCAAAGTAAAAGACCTCTCTAACCCTAACCCCCCCTAAAGTAAGAGATCTTTCTAACCCTTAAAACTCTAAAGTAAGAAATCTCTCTAACCCTTATCCCCCCTAAAGTAAGAGACCTCTCTAACCCTACCCCCCTAAAGTAAGAGATCTCTCTAACCCTACCTCCCCTAAAGTAAGAGGCCTCTCTAACCCTACCTCCACTAAAGTAAGAGGCCTCTCTAACCCTACCTCCCCTAAAGTAAGAGGCCTCTCTAACCCTACCTCCCCTAAAGTAAGAACCCTCCCTAACCCTACCCCCCCTAAAGTAAAAGACCTCCCTCAAGTAAGAGACCTCTCTAACCCTTACCCCCCCCCCTAAAGTAAGAGACCTCTCTAACCCTTACCCCCTAAAGTAAGAGACCTCTAACCCTACCCCCCAAAGTAAGAGATCTCTCTAACCCTAAATCCCCCAAAGTAAGAGACCTCTCTAACCCTACCCCCCAAAGTAAGAGACCTCTCTAACCCTTACCCCCCTAAAGTAAGAGACCTCTCTAACCCTAACCCCCCAAGTAAGAGGCCTCTCTAACCCTACCTCCCTAAAGTAAGAGACCTCTCTAACCCTTACCTCCCCTAAAGTAAGAGACCTCTCTAACCCTACCCCCTAAAGTAAGAGACCTCTCTAACCCTACCCCCCTAAAGTAAGAGACCTCTCTAACCCTACCCCCCTAAAGTAAGAGATCTCTCTAACCCTTACCCCCTAAAGTAAGAGACCTCTCTAACCCTACCCCCCTAAAGTAAGAGATCTCTCTAACCCTAAACCCCCCAAAAGTAAGAGACCTCTCTAACCCTACCCCCCAAAGTAAGAGACCTCTCTAACCCTTACCTCCCCTAAAGTAAGAGACCTCTCTAACCCTACCTCCCCTAAAGTAAGAGACCTCTCTAACCCTACCTCTCCTAAAGTAAGAGACCTCTCTAACCCTACCTCTCCTAAAGTAAGAGACCTCTCTAACCCTACCTCTCCTAAAGTAAGAGACCTCTCTAACCCTACCTCCCCTAAAGTAAGAGACCTCTCTAACCCTACCTCCCCTAAAGTAAGAGATCTCTCTAACCCTTACCCCTCTAAAGACATCTCTCTAACCCTTACCCCCCCTAAAGTAAGATACCTCCCTAACCCTTACCCCCCCTAAAGTAAGAGACCTCTCTAACCCTACCCCCCCCCCCTAAAGTAAGAGATCTCTCTAACCCTAAATCCCCCCCAAAGTAAGAGACCTCTCTAACCCAACCTCTCCTAAAGTAAGAGTTCTCTCTAACCCTACCTCCCCCCCCTAAAGTAAGAGATCTCTCTAACCCTAAACCCCCCAAAGTAAGAGACCTCTCTAACCCTACCTCCCCTAAAGTAAGAGACCTCTCTAACCCTACCTCCCCTAAAGTAAGAGACCTCTCTAACCCTACCCCTGCCATTAGGGGTATAATTTGACATTTCTGAGATGTTTACCGTAGATATCTTTAGGCACATATAGATTAACTTACTCTCATTTGAAGAACTAGTGCTCCATGTCTGATAGATGGGGATCACACACTGCAGGAGGTCTAAATGTCCAATGTGTTCTGTGTGATCTCTGTCCCCCTCCCTGTGCAGCCTAGCAGACCTGGTTACCCCAGCCCTCGGTCTAGTGAAGGATTCTACCCCAGCCCTCAGCACGCTGGGCAGCTCAACCATTACCAGGTACTGTATTGTACTACTGCTCTAGACTACTGTACTACTATACTATACTACTGTACTATACTAACACTTTTACCACAGTTACTGTGTATTACCCATAGAATTAGAATGGGGACGCCTAGTTTCCAAGTCTGTTTTATTCATTGTATTTCTATGGTATGGTAATACCATTATCATTAGGTCTCTGAACCATCCCATTTGTATTGATAATCAGGTACTGGCAATACTGGTTTCGTAAATGTGGTTTGTTTCTTACTTGCCAGTGGATTGATGTGTAAAGACAGAGAAGGTGCTCAACTCTATGCTTTTGGGGGAAAGGGTGCTTGAAGCCAAAAGTGAATTGATGGAGATGTGCCCGGCTTCCCCCTTTCTGAATGCAATAATATCTTCCCAAACTAAGTTATTTTGCAGCAGTTCAGCTGCCCATAAAACATAGCTGACAGCAGGCATTTCCTGTAGCGCTTTTTCAAACTGCTGGCATTGTTGACTTAAGGCAGATTCCATCTGCTGAAAAATCAACTCTCTCAAATTCTGTTGTTATGGCTTCGAGGTCAACTCATTCTCTCCACTCTGTATTGCCTTAAAAGGCGTTTTGAGTACCAGTTTATATATTTATCTTTATGATCAAGTCAGTTATTATTAAGATGTTTATCAGCCAGTGCTAATGGTGACATGTCACATTCAGGCTCATTCTTTTAGTCCCAGAGGTCTTTATGTCTGGGGGTCAATATAATGATTTATTGCATTATACTGCCAGCGAAGTGTTTCCCTGTACCCTGAAAGGCTAACTGGGGCCCAATGCTATATGATGAACAGCCTTGCCTCACAGACAAGGCTTTGGTATCACACTCCTCTCTCCAAACAAAATGGGCTTTTCACCTGTTGTCTGTCCTACCATATCCAGGTTGGGTACCCTGGCCCCCACGGCATGCCCGCTATGCCCAGTGGCGGGTACCCTCCTCAGGCCGGTGTCCTGGACCCCCATGAGACCTGGAACCACCACCGGCCAGGGGATGTCCCCATGTGGTCCCCCAACATGGAGGTGAGAGAGAGAGCTCCACATAAATATACATGTAGACTCTTTTTACTATGTGCTTCTGCCAGTTGTATAATGTAATCTCTGAATTTCATTAGCAATTGTCTGAGCTTGGTACATCTGTAGCAATCACAGACGAGGCTAAATACTAATGCAATATCCTCTCTCTCTCCCTCCCTTCTCTCTCTCTCTCTCTCTCTCCCCCTCCCTCCCTCTCCCCCTCCCTCCCTCCTCTCTCTCAGGATGGAGGTGTGTTGGACTTGCGTGGTTTGGGCCAGGTGCTGCCCCCCCACCTGATGGAGGAGAGGCTGATGATGCAGCAGCAGCAGATGGAGGAGGACCAGCGCTGGTTGGAGCAGGAGGAGTGCTTCCTGGTAACAGACCATTATTCACCCACTACTCTCACACACACCATCCTGAGAGAGAGAAGGGAGAGAGGGAGAGCAGGAGGAGTGCTTCCTGGTAACAGACCATTATTCACCCACTACTCTCACACACACACCATCCTGAGAGAGAGAAGGGAGAGAGGGAGAGCAGGAGGAGTGCTTCCTGGTAACAGACCATTATTCACCCACTACTCTCACACACACACCATCCTGAGAGAGAGAAGGGAGAGAGGGAGAGCAGGAGGAGTGCTTCCTGGTAACAGACCATTATTCACCCACTACTCTCACACACACCATCCTGAGAGAGAGAAGGGAGAGAGGGAGAGCAGGAGGAGTGCTTCCTGGTAACAGACCATTATTCACCCACTACTCTCACACACACACCATCCTGAGAGAGAGAAGGGAGAGAGGGAGAGCAGGAGGAGTGCTTCCTGGTAACAGACCATTATTCACCCACTACTCTCACACACACACCATCCTGAGAGAGAGAAGGGAGAGAGGGAGAGCAGGAGGAGTGCTTCCTGGTAACAGACCATTATTCACCCACTACTCTCACACACACACCATCCTGAGAGAGAGAAGGGAGAGAGGGAGAGCAGGAGGAGTGCTTCCTGGTAACAGACCATTATTCACCCACTACTCTCATACACACACCATCCTGAGAGAGAGAAGGAGAGAGGGAGAGCAGGAGGAGTGCTTCCTGGTAACAGACCATTATTCACCCACTACTCTCACACACACACCATCCTGAGAGAGAGAAGGGAGAGAGGGAGAGCAGGAGGAGTGCTTCCTGGTAACAGACCATTATTCACCCACTACTCTCACACACACACCATCCTGAGAGAGAGAAGGGAGAGAGGGAGAGCAGGAGGAGTGCTTCCTGGTAACAGACCATTATTCACCCACTACTCTCATACACACACCATCCTGAGAGAGAGAAGGAGAGAGGGAGAGCAGGAGGAGTGCTTCCTGGTAACAGACCATTATTCACCCACTACTCTCATACACACACCATCCTGAGAGAGAGAAGGAGAGAGGGAGAGCAGGAGGAGTGCTTCCTGGTAACAGACCATTATTCACCCACTACTCTCATACACACACCATCCTGAGAGAGAGAAGGAGAGAGGGAGAGCAGGAGGAGTGCTTCCTGGTAACAGAACATTATTCACCCACTACTCTCATACACACACCATCCTGAGAGAGAGAAGGAGAGAGGGAGAGCAGGAGGACTGCTTCCTGGTAACAGACCATTATTCACCCACTACTCTCATACACACACCATCCTGAGAGAGAGAAGGAGAGAGGGAGAGCAGGAGGAGTGCTTCCTGGTAACAGAACATTATTCACCCACTACTCTCATACACACACCATCCTGAGAGAGAGAAGGAGAGAGGGAGAGCAGGAGGACTGCTTCCTGGTAACAGACCATTATTCACCCACTACTCTCATACACACACCATCCTGAGAGAGAGAAGGAGAGAGGGAGAGCAGGAGGAGTGCTTCCTGGTAACAGAACATTATTCACCCACTACTCTCATACACACACCATCCTGAGAGAGAGAAGGAGAGAGGGAGAGCAGGAGGACTGCTTCCTGGTAACAGACCATTATTCACCCACTACTCTCATACACACACCATCCTGAGAGAGAGAAGGGAGAGAGGGAGAGCAGGAGGAGTGCTTCCTGGTAACAGAACATTATTCACCCACTACTCTCACACACACACCATCCTGAGAGAGAGAAGGGAGAGAGGGAGAGCAGGAGGAGTGCTTCCTGGTAACAGAACATTATTCACCCACTACTCTCACACACACACCATCCTGAGAGAGAAGGGAGAGAGGGAGAGCAGGAGGAGTGCTTCCTGGTAACAGACATTATTCACCCACTACTCTCACACACACACCATCCTGAGAGAGAGTGCTTCCTGGTAACAGAACATTATTCACCCACTACTCTCACACACACACCATCCTGAGAGAGAGAAGGGAGAGAGGGAGAGCAGGAGGAGTGCTTCCTGGTAACAGAACATTATTCACCCACTACTCTCACACACACACCATCCTGAGAGAGAAGGGAGAGAGGGAGAGCAGGAGGAGTGCTTCCTGGTAACAGACCATTATTCACCCACTACTCTCACACACACACCATCCTGAGAGAGGGAGAGCAGGAGGAATTTATGTTTCTACGATCTGAAGAGATTCAGATCATTGTTATTTTCATTCAGTGAAATAAGGCAGGAAGACATACCTGTGACCACAGACTCACCTCCTGAGGGAAATGCATGGATCAGCCAGCAGCATTCTAGAACACTCTCTCCCTCTCCCCTCTCCCCTCTCTCTGTCTCTCTCTCTCTCTTCCTCTCTCTTCCTCTCTATCTGTCTCTCTCTCTCTACCTCTCCCCTCTCTCTGTCTCTCTTCCTCTCTCTCTCTCTTCCTCTCTATTTGTCTCTCTCTCTCTCCCTATCTTCCTCTCTCTCTCTCTTCCCCTCTATCTCTCTCTCTCTCTCTCTCTCTCTCTCTCTCTCTCTCTCTCTCTCTCTCTCTACCTCTCTCTCTACCTCTCTCTCTACCCCTCTGTCTCTGTCTCTGTCTCTGCCTCTCTCTCTCTCTCTCTCTACCCCTCTCTCTCTCTCTCTCTCTCTCTCTCTCTACCTCTCTCTCTCTACCCCTCTGTCTCTGTCTCTGCCTCTCTCTCTCTCTCTGTCTCTGTCTCTGTCTCTGTCCCTGTCTCTCTGTCTCTGTCTCTCTGTCTCTCTCGCTCTCTCTCTCTGTGTGTGTGTGTGTGTGTGTAGAGCTAGACTTACTAGAGGGAATATGTGCTGGTTAAAGATGACAGCATTGCTGCCCTACCTGCTGCTTACTTCATATGTAATATATTTTTACTCTTCAATCATATGATCCATGTCTACATTGTTTGAGAAATACATTTTTAAAAAGCCAGTCGTAGAAAACACATGTTGATAAAGGATCAAATTTGTGGCCATTGGAAATGTTTGTGTTGTCACATCTAACAAGACAATTGCAGAGGACTTGAAATAGTTTTAAAGGGTAACGGTAATGGTATTTGAGCAGCCAGCCACAGTGATGAGAGACAGTCCCTACACACCCTTTGATGATCCCTCTCAGAAGGCTTTCCTGTGGAAAATCTGGCGGTCTGCATCTGTTTCTCCACAGCCCTGGCCAGCCAGATATTGTGGAAGATGGGTGGAAAGCTCAGACAGTGGTGGGTTCAGGCTGTTTCTCAGTCATAAAGATCATTTTGGCAGATCTGGCAAACGAACGGCACTGAGAGTCTTCCTTAGTATTTCCTTAGTGAAAGTTAAAAGGCTACACTGTCTATCTGTATGTATGAAGAGGGGGAAGAGAGGGAGGGAGGGAGGGGGGAAGAGAGGGAGGGAGGGAGGGAGGAGAGAGAGAGGGAGGAAGGGGAGAGAGCGAGAGAGACGGAGGGAGAGAGAGAGGGAGGGAGGGAGGGAGAGAGAGGGGAGGGAGGGAGGGAGGGAGGGGAGAGAGACGGAGGGAGAGAGGAGAGAGAGAGGGAGGGAGGGAGGGGAGAGAGGGAGAGAGGAGTCAGTGTGAGCCACAGAGCAAGAAGAGTCTGCTGTGGGATCAGTCTCTGCATGAATCTGTCAGGCACGTTTAAGCCTTCCTCCCCCAGCAGCAACAACAGAAAACTCTGGTTGTTTCTTGTCTCACTCTGCCGATGGGACCACCGCTCTCCGCACAGCCACACTTCCACAGGCACCGCGCTCAGAGGATGCACCTTTTCAAGTACTGCTTTGGAAAACCGGTACAGATCATGGCTGGGAAGGGGTGGTGGTCATCTTGGTGGCTTTCTGTGTGGATATTTTTTACTACTGGTACTTGGCTACCTAGAAGGTTGTTTAGACAAGATGCTGCTGAAACGCTGAGGATTTCTTCTATGCAAATAGTTTTGTCACTGGACTACAGTGTTTGTGTTTCTGGGTATCTGTGTGGTCTGTCAGGGTGGCAAACATCTTGTTTAGCTTGTAACTGGATGGATGATTGGTTGATTTGGTTTTGTTCGTTGGTAGCAGGCACCGGTCTTTGAGGTAGTCAAAGAAGAATGAGTGTAAGCACAGCAAGATAACAGCAGATCAGTTTCTTACGGAACTGTGAGTTCTATTCTCTCATGGAACAAAACATGACAGAGAATTCAGCAGTAATTGCATCTTGTTATTTTGTAAGAAACAGAAACGCTAGTATTCTATTTCAAGACTACTGTAACGATGGTTTCACTGGTAAATCTAGTTGTTTAAATCTTTGAGGTTGTGGTTCTAAAAGGTGGTCAGCTGTAGCTAGCTAGTTCTCTGACCCTCTGTTCTGTGTTCTCGTCAGAAGCCAGAATCCAGGAACTCGCGGGGCAGCATTGACCGGGAGGACTGCAGTCTCCAGGGGCCGGTGAGTTTCCCTTGGCCCACCTCTTGCTTGAGTTCATACCCCTAGAGGGATGGACCAGGACGCACCCTGTCACACACACTGTCGCACACACAAACACACAGGAAATATTGTTTTTCAATAAACCAATGTATTTATTACATTTCTCCATTTGAATTATAATAGGAAATAGATTTTATCTGAATTTTATAGCGTAGACCTTAGTAGTGCACTGTATGTCGTGGCTTGTGGGACACAGTGCTTTATCTGAACCATACCAGTCCCCCTAGGCTGAAGTGTATTGGGACTAGGGAGGTTGGGAACGAAACTGTGGCTACAGCCAGGCGTTTCTCATGCCATCCACACTCTCGCTCTGCTGCTGGATAATCTTTAAAAACAGGCGTCAGCTGTAGAGCCCCCACAAACCAACCAGACCCATTTACACAGTAATTACAGAAGTCTACTGGGCTGACTGGGACTCTTCTCTAAGAAGAGGAAGCATTGGAATGTGAGGAGGAGAAGAAAACACCAGAGTTTTTTCAAATAGAGCGAGAGAAGAAGAGGGTTTCGGGGAGGAGCTGGAGAAATGTAGCTGGGTGAAACATGGCTGTACTTGGCTGTGTGCCTCGGAAGGTCTGAGATATGTAATGCTGCTACCCACAGAGTACCCACAATAACACACAGACTGGGCCATGGGAAGCCCTAATCCTGAGTGCTGTTGGAAAAGCACGTTCAGCCAGCCAGAAAAGTGCCAATGTGCCTTTCTAATCACTTGTTTGTGTTTCTATTTCCCCTCAGACAGGAAACCAACACATATACCAACCAGTGGGACTGGGGAAACCAGGTAGGACGATCATCAGCACAATCTGTCACTCCACAGGCTGGAATGTCAACATGTGTACTAAAAGTGACACTCCTCTGTCTCACACTCTTTCTCTCTCACACATATACTCTTCCTCTCACACATATACTCTCTCACTCTCTCTCACATATACTCTCTCACTCTCTCTCACATATACTCTCTCACACATATACTCTCTCACTCTCCCTCTCACATATACTCTCCCTCACATATACTCTCTCACTCTCCCTCTCACACATATACTCACTCACTCACTCACTCACATACATACAAAAACATTAACTATCTTCCCTCTCTCTTTCCTCTCAGAGCATGTGGCCCCTCCTAAGAAGCCTCCTCGTCCTGGAGCCCCCAGCCACCTGGGCAGTCTGGCCAGCCTCAACCCTGTAGACAGCTACAACGAGGGGGTCAAGGTACAGCAACACTCACACCACCAAGACAACACTGTCTTATTCCAGGGTCACCATCATAGCAACACATCACCAAGACAACACTGTCTTAATGTCTTATTCCAGGGTCACCATCATAGCAACACATCACCAACACAACACTGTCTTAATGTCTTATTCCAGGGTCACCATCATAGCAACACATCACCAACACAACACTGTCTTAATGTCTTATTCCAGGGTCATTGTTACAGCACCAAGACAACACTGTCTTAATGTCTTATTCCAGGGTCACCATCATAGCAACACATCAACAAGACAACACTGTCTTAATGTCTTATTCCAGGGTCACCGGTACAGCACCAAGACAACACTGTCTTAATGTCTTATTCCAGGGTCACTGTTACAGCAACAAGACAACACTGTCTTAATGTCTTATTCCAGGGTCACCGGTACAGCAACAAGACAACACTGTCTTAATGTCTTATTCCAGGGTCACCATCATAGCAACACATCAACAAGACAACACTGTCTTAATGTCTTATTCCAGGGTCACTGTTACAGCAACAAGACAACACTGTCTTAATGTCTTATTCCAGGGTCACCGGTACAGCAACAAGACAACACTGTCTTAATGTCTTATTCCAGGGTCACCATCATAGCAACACATCAACAAGACAACACTGTCTTAATGTCTTATTCCAGGGTCACTGTTACAGCAACAAGCAACACATCAACAAGACAACACTGTCTTAATGTCTTATTCCAGGGTCACTGTTACAGCAACAAGACAACACTGTCTTAATGTCTTATTCCAGGGTCACTGTTACAACACTGTCTTATCAACAAGACAACACTGTCTTAATGTCTTATTCCAGGGTCATTGTTACAGCACAACAAGACAACACTGTCTTAATGTCTTATTCCAGGGTCATTGTTACTTAATGTCTTATTCAGGGTCACCATCATAGCAACAAGACAACACTGTCTTAATGTCTTATTCCAGGGTCATTGTTACAGCACCAAGACAACACTGTCTTAATGTCTTATTCCAGGGTCACCATCATAGCAACACATCAACAAGACAACACTGTCTTAATGTCTTATTCCAGGGTCATTGTTACAGCAACAAGACAACACTGTCTTAATGTCTTATTCCAGGATCACCATCATAGCAACACATCAACAAGACAACACTGTCTTAATGTCTTATTCCAGGGTCACCGGTACAGCAACAAGACAACACTGTCTTAATGTCTTATTCCAGGGTCACCATCATAGCAACACATCAACAAGACAACACTGTCTTAATGTCTTATTCAGGGTCACAGCAACAAGACAACACTACAGCAACAAGACAACACTGTCTTAATGTCTTATTCCAGGGTCACCATCATAGCAACACATCAACAAGACAACACTGTCTTAATGTCTTATTCCAGGGTCACCGGTACAGCAACAAGACAACACTGTCTTAATGTCTTATTCCAGGGTCACCATCATAGCAACACATCAACAAGACAACACTGTACACTGTCTTAATGTCTTATTCCAGGGTCACCATCATAGCAACACATCAACAAGACAACACTGTCTTAATGTCTTATTCCAGGGTCACCATCAATAGTCACATCAACAAGACAACACTGTCTTAATGTCTTATTCCAGGGTCACATGGTAATGTCAGCAACAAGACAACACTGTCTTAATGTCTTATTCCAGGGTCACCATCATAGCAACACATCAACAAGACAACACTGTCTTAATGTCTTATTCCAGGGTCACCATCATAGCAACACATCAACAAGACAACCAAGACACTGTCTTAATGTCTCTTATTCAACAGGGTCATTCCAGGGTCATTGTTACAGCAACAAGACAACACTGTCTTAATGTCTTATTCCAGGGTCACTTATTCATCATAGCAACACATCAACAAGACAACACTGTCTTAATGTCTTATTCCAGGGTCACCGTTACAGCAACAAGACAACACTGTCTTAATGTCTTATTCCAGGGTCACCATCATAGCAACACATCAACAAGACAACACTGTCTTAATGTCTTATTCCAGGGTCACCGGTACAGCAACAAGACAACACTGTCTTAATGTCTTATTCCAGGGTCACCATCATAGCAACACATCAACAAGACAACACTGTCTTAATGTCTTATTCCAGGGTCACCGGTACAGCAACAAGACAACACTGTCTTAATGTCTTATTCCAGGGTCACCATCATAGCAACACATCAACAAGACAACACTGTCTTAATGTCTTATTCCAGGGTCACCGGTACAGCAACAAGACAACACTGTCTTAATGTCTTATTCCAGGGTCACCGGTACAGCAACAAGACAACACTGTCTTAATGTCTTATTCCAGGGTCACCGGTACAGCAACAAGACAACACTGTCTTAATGTCTTATTCCAGGGTCACTGTTACAGCAACAAGACAACACTGTCTTAATGTCTTATTCCAGGGTCACTGTTACAGCAACAAGACAACACTGTCTTAATGTCTTATTCCAGGTTCACCATCATAGCAACACATCAACAAGACAACACTGTCTTAATGTCTTATTCCAGGGTCACCATCATAGCAACACATCAACAAGACAACACTGTCTTAATGTCTTATTCCAGGTTCACCATCATAGCAACACATCAACAAGACAACACTGTCTTAATGTCTTATTCCAGGGTCACCATCATAGCAACACATCAACAAGACAACACTGTCTTAATGTCTTATTCCAGGGTCACCGGTACAGCAACAAGACAACACTGTCTTAATGTCCTATTCCAGGGTCACCATCATAGCAACACATCAACAAGACAACACTGTCTTAATGTCTTATTCCAGGGTCACAAGACAACACTGTCTAATGTCAGGTTCACCAAGACAACACTGTCTTAATGTCTTATTCCAGGGTCACCATCATAACAAGCAACACATCATTCCAGGTTCACCATCACAAGACAAGACTGTCTTAATGTCTTATTCCAGGGTCACCATCATAGCGTTCTTAATGTCTTATTCAGGGTCACCGGTACACAAGACAACACTGTCTTAATGTCTTATTCCAGGGTCATAGCAACACATCAACAAGACAACACTGTCTTAATGTCTTATTCCAGGGTCACCAAGACAACACTGTCTTAATGTCTTATTCCAGGTTCACCATCATAGCAACACATCAACAAGACAACACTGTCTTAATGTCTTATTCCAGGGTCACCATCATAGCAACACATCAACAAGACAACACTGTCTTAATGTCTTATTCCAGGGTCACCAGTACAGCAACAAGACAACACTGTCTTAATGTCTTATTCCAGGGTCACCATCATAGCAACACATCAACAAGACAACACTGTCTTAATGTCTTACTCAAGGATCACTGTTACACAAAACATAGCTTGGTTTAGCCTGGTGCTAGATTTGTTTGTGCCATCTTGCCAACTCCCATAGGAGGCTGTCTAGGAATTGGCAAGATGGCACAATAGATCTGGGACATGACTCATACCTAGGAGTTGCAGGGCCTAGAGTTTCTCCTGGTTAGGTCACATGGTCAGGGAAAAGTCTGAGTCTGAACCACCACCATAACGTTGTATGAGAAAGAGACCATTACTTCAATATTGAGACAATGCATGTGCTATTGACTGCTATGAGTTGCTGCAGCTGTTTCAAGCATGCTTTCTCTTTCTCACCTGGCCATCACCACTTCCTTTTATAAGTTCTTACATAAAATACGTCCTCTCAGTTTATTCAAGAGCTGTGAGAACTTGAACCTATAGCCAGATTCAGAGTAGAATGGGATCTGAATGGAAAAGCTCTGAAAACATGTCAGTATTTCCCCTGGTTCACCAGAAGCCCAGGCAGGTAAAGTTGCTCCTAGTCGGCAGAACAGAACGGGGCTCCTAGATCAGCGCAGCTCTGAAGCCCTCTCTCCCCGTCTCTCCCCCTCCCAAGTCTCAGACAGCACAGAGCAAGGCAAGCACAACCCAAAGCCCATCTCTCTGACAGAGATGGTACTTAGACACATGGACAGATATAGAAATACACACGAAAGACACCAGTGGATACAAACACTTACACACATACACTTATCTGCACTTGGAACACACACATACACTTACATGTACAGTGCATTCGGAAAGTATTCAGACCCCTTGACTTTTCCCACATTTTGTTATGTAACAGCCTTATTAAGTCAAGGGGTCTGAATACTTTCCAAATGCACCGTACATACCCAGTACCATTCTTGTCCATGGGAATCTAAAATATACAATGACTGTCCCAAAACATAAAAGGCAGTTTTTTTCCTGGCAAGCTATCATTCTCATCCACCCCTACACCGCCAGGGTCGCGACCTTTCTGCCACACAGCCCCACCCAGACAGACGCTGCCAAGCCGGCCCAGAAAAGGCCCACGGTAAAACCACACTTTCTGGGCTTTTATTTTGGATCCTAGTTATGCAACAACTGTCCATTTGGAGAGAAGCCAGTGAAATGAAGACTGTTGGAATGGAGAGAGTGCTTTTTCTCTCTCGTAACTTTCCAAGCAGGCAGTTTGAAAGGAGACCCTTAGCGAGGCTGCTCTTCTTCTAGCTCTGAAAATAAATAAAACAGGCTTGTGGGGCCTCCTGGGTGGTGCAGTGGTTAAGGGTGCTGTACTGCTGTGCCACCAGAGACTCTGGGTTCACGCCCAGGCTCTGTAACCGGCCGCGCCCAGGCTCTGTAACCGGCCGCGACCGGGAGGTCCGTGGGGCGACGCACAATTGGCATAGCGTCGTCCAGGTTAGGGAGGGTTTGGCCGGTAGGGATATCCTTGTCTCGTCGCACTAGCGACTCCTGTGGCTGGCCGGGCGCAGTACGCGCTAACCAAGGTTGCCAGGTGCACGGTGTTTCCACACATTGGTGTGGCTGGCTTCCGGGTTGGATGCGCTCGGTGTTAAGAAGCAGTGCGGCTTGGTTGGGTTGTGTATCGGAGGACGCATGACCTTCGTCTCTCCCGAGCCCGTACGGGAGTTGTAGCGATGAGACAAGATACTAAAAAAGACAATTGGATACCACGAAATGGGGGAGAAAAAAGGGGTCAAATTAAAAAAAAAAAATTTAAATAATGAAATTTAAAAAAAAAATTAAAAACAGATGCTTGTAGTACAGTGGAGTATAGAGAAGCCCAAGGAAAACACAGTGCTTCCTAACAAGACAGAACCCAGTGAAATCCAAAGCTCCCTTCTCACCGTCTTTTGATCATGATCCTGGATCAAATGCTTGATCAAAGGTTTTAGACTCCCTGCTCAGTTGGCCCAGCGAAAGCTAACGAACAATACAATACAGCAACTCTGAACACGATAGAGTGCAGACCTTTTGATCTTTTTCTCACTGCAACATCCAACTAGCACTCAGACCTTTATCACTTGAAACAGACTGAAACAGGAGATACTATCTCAACCCATTTTCATTTTCCATTGCAAAGTGTTTTAAAACGGTGTGCCCTAATGAACACGACCCTATCTGCTTGTATTGTGTTGATGCATTGCATGCGTTGCCTCTTGCCTTCTGTTCTGCAGTGTTAATCCTTTCTCTCTTCTGTTTTCCCTGCATCCCCCTCTCCCCTCTCTCTCCCTTGTTTTGCCTCTGCACCAACCTACTGTTGTTGCCCTTTAGCCCTGGAGGGTAAGAGCTCTGTGTTTGTCAGTCACTGTCTGACCACTAGGGAGCGCTCTGATAACACATTCTCTACCACTGTACAGGAGTCATCAAACCTTCTCAGTATAGTGGCATTGGCCTTAAGATCACTTTACTCTCCCTGAATCCTAACCGTAACCATTAGAGGGGGCAACACAAACTGGTCTTAGATCAGTGTCTAGAGGCGACTACTCCGGATGAGGCCACTTCATCCATGTTCTAAAACCAGTGAGGCTTGGCAAAGAAAGCCATAAACAAAGCAAATCATTCTAGTATTCAGTGGCAGTCATTTCAGTAATGACCAAATTACTATTGGCTTGTTTGTCAGTCACAGTACTAATGTCAAATGAATTAGCGGGAGAAATAATAAATATATTTAGGCCTCCATTGATGACTCTCTTCCCTGTGGTATGGTGTGATGCATGTTGGGCTGTGTAGTCATAGTTACCATTACTAACTGTAGTTTAGTAGATTATAGTACACCAACATCTGCCTCTTCTCTGGACCGTGGCGTGTGTGAGTGTGTGTTTGTCTAGATCTCTGTTTTGGGTTGTCCAATTCTTCATACGTCATTCACAACCATATTCAGAGATTGTATGCTCTCATATTGTGAATCGAGTTACAGTAATTCTGTCAAATACTTCCATCTAGTGTACACTTTGTGAACTACTTGATTGATCTATAAATTGCTGGCTGCTAGTGGTTACAGAAACAAAACCATTTTAGCTTTACACCACCTTGTGGTTCCAGTGGGTAGGGCAGCTGGAACACTTCTGTTCATGCACTCATCAAAAATCAAGTCAGACAAAATCACCTAGCTTATTTTCTCTAGAACACTGACACTCAATTGGGTCCCATTAGATCAGCATAATCACACATTTTATCATAATAGATTCACTGTAGAATCACTCAAATTATTTGAAGGAGAAAGATTCACTTCCCTTCTCTGTGGTGTGTAGATCCAGCCTCAGGAGATCAGCCCTCCCCCCACGGCCAACTTGGACCGCTCCAACGACAAGGTGTATGAGAACGTGACAGGCCTGGTCAAGGCTGTTATAGAGATGTCCAGTAAGATCCAGCCAGCCCCTCCAGAGGAGTACGTCCCAATGGTCAAGGTAAGGCTATAATAATATAAGCCATTTAGCAGACACGATCATCCAAAGTGACTTAGTACATTTGTTACATGTTGGTGGTCCTGGGAATCAAACCTACTATCCTGCTGTTGTAAGCACCATGCTCTTCAAACTGAGCTAGAGAGAACATGAATGATACGTTTATTGTTGAATCATTGTCATATGTTGGTGATCATTCCTCAAGAGGGAATGGTATTATTTCTCTTGTCGAGGGACACTGATTTCTCAGCCGTTGCAGCTTTGATTTATATTAATGATATCCTGGTTATTTTTTTCCACAGGAGGTGGGACTAGCTTTGAGAACCCTATTGGCCACAGTGGACGAGACCATACCAGTGTTACCAGCAAGCACACACAGAGAGGTGATTAACAACTCTTCATTACAAATAAACATATTGCCTGTCTGTTAATACTCAAGACTGTTGTCCTATTGTGTCTGAGAACAAAATAAGTTATGTAAAAGACAGTTGTCTATTCTTTAACTCCTGTCTGTCTCTTCCTCTGCAGATTGAGATGGCCCAGAAGCTTTTGAACTCTGACCTGGCCGAGCTGATCAACAAGATGAAGCTGGCCCAGCAGTATGTCCTCACCAGCCTGCAGCAGGACTACAAGAAACAAATGCTGACTGCTGCACATGCCCTGGCTGTGGATGCCAAGAACCTGCTGGACGTCATCGACCAGGCCCGGCTCAAGATGATCCATGCCCAGTCCCGGGGGTCACACTAGCCCCCTCCGGCTCCTAGCTCCCTGGGCACGGAAGAGAGTCTGCTGTGGAAATAGAGCTGGTTGGTTTCAGCTCCCATAGCAATCATAGACTGCACAATGTCACAAGTTAAGACTGCTCAGCTCACACCTCGATCAGAGCTCCTGATACTACAGGACAGAGACCGACGAGGACACTCGACCTGATCGTACCCTTCCTAAAAACTTTTTATAGACTTGTTTTGTCTGTCGCTGCACTCCAGGATCCCTGGATGGTTGGAGATCAGTTACATACAAACTCTTGTTTTATTAGATCTGGCTGCGTCTGCAGATTGTTTTTTTTTTATCCAGAGGTGAAGTTCAGCTCACGTCAGATGTCTTCTTCCAGGTGGCTAATAATTCTAATTATCACAGATGAGGAAATAGATTATATTCTAACTGGAACATCTGATCCATTGAAGAACTACAAGCTATAAATGGTAATGATTAACATTGTGTTTCTGAGAGATCAATGTTAAAACACTTACCTTCCCTATCCTACAGTATCACAGCATATAATGCTCATCCCAACACTCTCCACTAGAATGATATTTTGGAAGCTCATTTTTTCATTCTCTTAGACTCAGGCACCTCTCGACACAGCGAATAATAAAAAATATGTTTTGTTTTACCAAACATGTCACATGACACTTTTTAAGTTAACTAATAGTAAATATACAAATAAATATATTTTTCAGCATTTCTGGGATTTAAATGTTATAATGGGAGGCGCATTTAAGTTCCACAGTGAAGATGAACTATCACGTGCCAAATGATTTGAATCATCCAAGTTTGGCAGTTATACAGTTAAAAGAAAAACCTGTCCCATTTCTAGCCATTCCCTTATCAAACTTTTTGTATATTTAAACCAGGTGCTCTATTCAATCTGGATCAATAAAGCGTTAGATTGCACAATAGAAATGTATTTTCAGATTTAGCTGACGCTCTTATCCAGAGCGACTTGCTTCCCGCCGCCCCAGTAATGCTGAACTTCCACGATACAGATTGAATAGAGCCCCAAGTTAAATCTCTGCTTCTTTGGTTTCAACCCCATTGCCTGGGTCATTTTCATTAGGGCACACTGTAGCAAAACATTTTGCAATGGAAAATAAGAGTCACTTAATGGACAACTTCAGGTAGTCCCTACTTGTTCAATTTTTTGTTTGGTGCCTAATGAATGACCCTGGTTTACAGATTCTGCCTCTCCAGACTGTTAGACCTTAATGTCCCTATCATGTGTACAATCTCAAACTGCTTGTTTTGGGTATAACTTATTCTCAGGAAGAATAACCTGTACAGTTCCTTAAACTAATAAAATGTATCGTTCTTTGTCTTCAGAAGTATGTTTTCCTTGTGTGATGTGAAATATAATGGATGTAAAGGTAAACTATTCCTCCCATTAGATTATATTGTTTACAGGTGATCCCATAATGCACACTTCTTGTACCCAAGATGCTCAAAGGAAACCACATATTGCCAGTTCAGTTTCTTTGATTTTATTTGTTACAAAAACTGGTTTAGTCGAAAAGACCGAAGCCCATGTCGTCATCGGAACCCTCCTCTGACTCTTCCTTCTTCTCCTCTTTCTTCTCCTCCTCCTTGGCTGTAATGCAGGAAAACAAGGTATGGCATCAGTACACGTACCATGAAAGATCCAAGTTAAAACAGGAATTAAATTGACAAATTACCACAATGTCTGATTTAGGTGAAATAAACCCATTGGTGACAAACTGGGTAAATAAAGGGAAAGCCACTGCTGTAGTGGAAATCAGGCTACTATCACCGGCCTAGCCGGTGCATGCAAGCACCAGAAACATTCGTTGAATAAAGAATTGATAGTAGTAAAGCGCTGGCTCAAGAGACCATGCTCAGGGTTCAC
The DNA here is from genome assembly GCF_023373465.1 of Oncorhynchus keta. Lineage (NCBI taxonomy): Eukaryota > Metazoa > Chordata > Actinopteri > Salmoniformes > Salmonidae > Oncorhynchus > Oncorhynchus keta. The sequence continues at coordinate 22,588,007 of NC_068439.1, forward strand.
ACAGATAGTGGCAATTCAACTGCTAATATTTGAGTAGTGATGAGCAGAGTTTCGGGACATGCCCACTGTTGAACACATTTCCTATACTGCTTAATGACTATTTTTATTGGGCATTTGAGAATATGCTACGACTGGCAGCTTTGGTGCCGGGAGGGCTGTATGAGGAAAACGGATTATGTGCAATACACATCACATATAATTTTAGTCCAGTCCGAATCTGCCATGTCAATTTGTACATGGTAGGAGTGTAAAATGTGTTTGACAGGTGCTGCATGCAGTTTGAGCAAGAAAATAAATGCTGCATATACTTCATACGAATGGCCTATATGTATCAACAAAGCTATGCCATTTCCAAATGTAAGTTCACTTTCTCATCCATAATGCATCTCCAGTGCAGTGCGCTGTTCAGCAGCTCACAGCAGGATTGGGGGAATTTTCATGAGGGACATTGAAAGTGGATCACTAAAATAAAGATTATGATCGCACTCAACTTAAATATGGGGACATCTACACATTTGGCAGCCAAGCACAAGTTATCAATGTTGCTTATAGTTGTCTAGACTAGAGGTTGACTGATTATGGTCCTCCAATAATCAGTGTTGAAAAATCATAATCGGTCAACCTCTAGTCTAGACAATATATAATAATGACAATTACAACACTGAATGAACACTTGTAAATGAAACATGTTCAATTTGGTTTAAATAATGCAGTGTTGGAGAAGTAAAAGTGCAATATGTGCCATGTAAAAAAAAGCTAACATTTAAGTTCCTTGCTGAGAACATATGAAAGCTGGTGGTTCCTTTAAACACGAGTCTTCAATATTCCCAGTTAGGAAATTTTAGGTTGTAGTTATTATAGGAATTATAGGACTATTTCTCTCTATACCATTTGTATTTCATATACCTTTGACTATTGGATGTTCTTATATGCCCTATAGTATTGCCAGCTTAATCTCAGGAGTCAATAGGATTGAAGTCAATGCTTGAAGCACAGCGAAGAGCTGCTGGCAAATGCAGGAAAGCGCTGTTTGACTGAACGCTTACGAGCCTGCTGCTGCCTACCACAGGGTCAGTCAGACGCTCTATCAAATCAGAGACTTAATTATAATATCAGAAATACAAGCCGTAGGTCATTAATACGGTCAAATCCGGAAACTATCATTTTGGAAACAAAACGTTTATTCTTTCAGTGAAATACAGAACCGTTCTGTATTTTATCCAACAGGTGGCATCTTTAAGTCTAAATATTGTTACATTGCACAACCTTCAATGTTATAATTCTGGAAAATGAATTATGGTCTTTGTTAGGAAGAAATGGTCTTCACAGTTCGCAATGAGCCAGGCGGCCCAAACTGTAGCATATACCCTGACTCCGCTTACACTGAACGCAAGAGAAGTGACAATTTCCCTAGTTAAAACCTGTTGATCCTACCCCCTACTTTTTCAAAAATTCTGTTAAAAGTCGCGCAACATTTCAGCGCCCTGCTACTCATGCCAGGAATATAGTATATGCATATGATTATTATGTGTGGATAGAAAACACTCAGACGTTTCTAAATCACGGCTGTGACTATAACAGAACGTGCGTTTCATCGAAAAGCGCAGGAAAATCTGATCACTGAAAACTGGAAAATATATCAATGCGCCACTTGAATGTATTGTTGAATAGAAACCACATTACCTGGAGCCGAGGTTGCAATACCTACAGCTTCCACACGATGTCAACAGTCTTGTCATTTGCCTAGGATTTGTTTCTTGTTCAAACTGACAATTTCTTCCGGTCTCCGACCGGATATTTTGGTTGATTCATCCAAACATTATTTCAAGACGTACAGCTATAGAATATACATCGCCTCGTAATCAATTTCATTTCTTCCGGTCTCCGACCGGATATTTTGGTTGAGTTTTATCCGGACATTATTTCAAGACGTACAACTATAGAATATACATTGCCTCGTAATCAATTTGATCGATTATTAACGTTTACTAATACCTAAAGTTGCATTACAAAATTATTTCGAAGTGTTTTGTGAAAGTTTATCGTCGACTTTTTTAATTTAAAAAAATGACGTTGCGTTATAAAACGCTGTTTTTTTCCTTGATCAGAGTCTTCATAGATCGATATCTAGGCTATATATGGACCAATTTAATTGAAAAAAAGACCCAATGGTGATGTTTATGGGACATCTAGGAGTGCCAACAAAGATGGTCAAAGGTAATGAATGTTTTATATTTTATTTCTGCATTTTGTGTAGCGCCGACTATGCTAATTATTTTGTTTACGTCCCCTGCGGGTCTTTAGGGGTGTTGCATGCTATCAGATAATAGCTTCTCATGCTTTTGCCGAAAAGCATTTAAAAAATCTGACTTGTTGGCTGGATTCACAACGAGTGTAGCTTTAATTCAGTACCCTGCATGTGTATTTTAATGAACGTTTGAGTTTTAACGAGTGCCATTACCATTTAGCGTAGCACATTTGCATTTCCAGATGTCTAGATGGGACGCCTGCGTGTCGGGTGGAGGTAAACTTACCTTGTCAGCCTGCCACGCATTCTCCTCGTGGAGTGCAACGTAATCGGCCATAATTGGCATCCAAAAATGCAGATTACCGATTGTTATGAAAACTAGAAGACGTCCCTAATTATTTGGTCGACCTCTAGTCTAGACATGAATATATTCATGCCTTGAATAAAAAACCTCCAGGTTTCTATCACAAAATAATTACGCAACCAACTGCTCTAATAATACTATTCCTGTCCAAACAAGGCCTTCGTTACCTGGTGCGTCTGCAGCAGGTGCAGCGCCTCCAGCGGCAGGTGCAGCTCCACCACCTGCACCCACGTTGCAGATCAGGCTGCCAATGTCTACGCTGGCCAGGGCCTGTAACACAGAGGAAGCAGGATAGGGTCAGACAGTGTAGCCTTTACACAAAAATGACTACCACATACATATCTGAGTAGAATCATTTACAGAAAGCAACTAAGAGGCATCGCCACTGATTTCTTTAAAAGCAGCTCTCACACCCACCACAGTAAACTAGTAGAGACGGAAGGGCTTACACCATAGATATGAAGGAATGTGTGGATGACACTAAAGGAATAAATTGGAAGCTCCACGGAGGATTCCCCAATAACAAACACATAGCCCTGTTGTATATGTGTAAGGTGATGGAGAAAAGGGCTTCACTCACCTTGGAGAACAGACTGGGCCAGAAAGGCTCAATCGTCACATTGGCAGCCTTGATGAGAGCCATCAGTTTGTCTTCCTGCAAACACATGGAGAAATATTAGATTAGACATCACAGACCCCTACAACCATGAAGCCAAAACTACCATCAGACTGGTGTTGTTTAGCCTTTGTCAGGTTAGTAAACAAGTAAGCTGGCGACTGGGAAGAAACCACAGCCATTGGTGGCTGCCTTCATCGAATTCACGTGACTGTTCACCAGCATCAACATGCTCAAGTTAGCGCCAAGAAGATATGGGCAAATAAATGTGCCGAATAGTCAACGTTGGTTAGCTAGCAATTTGCCATAAACAGATCTTACTAAGGCACCGGGGTTAGCTAGTTTGCAGGCTAGAGTAGCAATGCCTCAAGCAACAGCACATTGTTGGCTAGAATAGAAGACTCATGGTGGCTGCGGCACTGGCTAACTAACTGATAGCATGTTAGCCAACTAATGACATTGCCGGCTAGTAAGCGATCATTTTGGACAGTTACCGGCAATTATATAACTAGCGTACTCTCACTTCGTATTCACGTAGACACTACCTCGGCACTGACGACAAGAACCAGTCTTCCAAATCTGCCTGGTTAGATAAGAGGCCATCGAAGGCGCCATTTTGGTAATGAAAGCAGGACTTACTGTGACCGTGACTTCATCATCGTGGAGGATGAGGGCAGAGTAAATACAAGCGAGTTCAGATACAGATGCCATCTTTCTATGTATATTTTATAGTTTGGGCGTCGGATGCCTAATTTTGGTTGTGCTAGTCGCCGGATTCAGGGCCTTAGCTTCAAAAGAAGAACCAAGCACCTTAGGCACGTTGACTTACTACTAAGACTTTAGCGGAAAGGGAATGAAAAAGGGCGGGACATATGTTTATATGTTGATCAACGTCACTTCTATGGGAGGAGTCAATGCAAATGTTCACCAGTTGTAGAGCAAACATAAAACCAGTTTTAACTTTACATTTTTTTTTTTACCAAAGATTCATCTTTGTTTATTCTCTTCACATAGGGCCAAACTATTTACCACAGTTATTTAACTCAATACAAAACATCACAGCCAAAGCCATAAAAATAAAATACATACCTTTTATTACCGCACCACATTGTCACATTAATTCAATATAAATACAAACAATATATATGAGCACTGTATTAGTTTGGTAAATAAAATATACTCTAAATATTAAGTGAAATTGTTGCCTATTGTGCTGGAGGCAGGCTATGCCTGAATTCCCCCTTGCTATGAGGTCATCCATTAATTCTCAGAGCAGCCAGAGAATGCTGAGCACAGCATGGCTAAAACACACAGTCAGTAGTGTGCTTAGCCCAACACCAGTCGCTCCGTTGATGTTACAAAAGTTACTGGAGCAACAGGTGACTTGGTTCCCATTGCCATTCGCATCCACTGAGGCCCCTGACGCTACTCCTTGGCAGGTCCTTGCACTGGCGCAATACTTCCCTATGGCCTTTATTTTGCCTGTGGATGGAAAAGGGAAATAATGCATCTTTACTATTTTAAACTGGGTCATTCGAGCTCTGAATGCTGATTGGCTAACGTATACCACATTTATTTTTACTGCACTAATTACATTGGTAACCAGTTCATAATAGCAATAAGGTACCTCAGGGGTTTGTAGTATATACACACACTTCTAAATTCTCAAATGTGTTCACCAGGTATGGTTATTTTGTCTAGAATAGACGACCATACAAATAAATAAGCTTCACTTTGTCATGTATTAATTCACCTATCAATTCCCCTCTCCATGGGATCAATGCATTTCTACTCCTATTAGGCTACTGTGATTGGTGTCACTTAGGTTTCCAAGTACTCTCACCAAATGTGTCCACAGTGGTCATGCAGGTATCAAGGGGTGCCTGGCAGGTTTGGGATGACTGGTTGCATGCGTCATTGGTTGTGGTGGAGCTGCACACATAGCACTTCAGAGCATCTATTTTAAATATGAACAACATAATCTTTCTCCAAATTTCTAAAAACGGGTGTGGCAAATGACAAAAACATGAATGGAAAGTATTCCAGGTCGTTTTTGTTTCAGCTATAACATAAACATTACAGTCCAATGGAATGCTGTGCAGTTGGTCTGTCAACTTGGTTTCAGTATGAGAAATATCAGAATGAAACGTAAAACATGATTTGAAAAAGCTAGAAAATGGAATTGGCTCTCCATCTAAGCCCTAAATAAGTGTATTTGTTGTAGTAGTCACATTATAAGATATGAATTCATATGAAATGACCTACAACATATAGAACTAAGGAACATGATATAAACCAATGCAAGAGCTCCAACATGAAAAGATCAGAATAGTAGACTGCTCCATATGGCTGAAATCAGCATCACCATGGATTGGAAATAAAACATTTCATAGTTGCACTTAACACGTGACATTATGGTGTGGTTTAGAGATGTATCTTATTATAGGGGTCACTGAAACAATAGGAGGGGCATCATTATATCACACAAGGTCATGGTTCAAAAATGGGTTCTCAATTCGCTTGTCTTAATACGCTGAACAACGCAACATTTAAAGTGTTGGTGCCATGTTTCATGAGCTGAAATAAAAGATCCCAGAAATGTTCCATACTCACAAAAAGCTTATTTCTCTCAAATGTTAGTGAGCATTTCCCCTTTGCCAAGATAATCCATCCACCTGACAGGCATATCAAGAAGCTGATTAAACAGCATAATAATTACACAGGTGCACCTTGTGGTGATGACAATGAAAGGTGACTCTAAAATGTGCAGTTTTATCAGACAACACAATGCCACAGACGTCTCAAGTTTTGAGGGAGTGTGCAATTGGCATGCTGACTGCAGGAATGTCCACCAGAGCTGTTGCCAGAGAATAGAATGTTAATTTATATTCCATAAACCGCCTCCAACGTCATTTTATAGAATTTGGCAGTACGTCCAACCGACCTCACAACCGCAGACCACGTTTAACCACACTAGTCCAGGACCTCCACGTCTGGATTCTACCCATGGCTGCGCCCCTGCCCAGTCATGTGAAAGCCATAGTTAAGGGCCTAATGAATTTATTTAAATCCTTATATGAACTGGAACTCAGTAAAATCATTGAAATTGTTGCATGTTGCGTTTATATATTTTGTTCGGTATAGTTTTTTTAAATGGCAGAAGTGTCTGTGATTAGTTAATTCAAGTCAAATATGACCCATTTCTTTTATGTTTTCAAGTACTAGATTTACTATTTTTGGGGGGATTGATTGCTATTCCTACCCTCTGTTCATTACAATATTGTTTCATTCTTGTAACTGAATGTCTGAAGCCACTTAAAACTTGCAGTGTTCAATGTTGTCCTGCTGTCTTTCATCATGTCTATCATACCTTTCAGTTTGCAAAGGCATGTGATACCAACTGACACCAGTAAGTAGGGTGAAACTCTGTATGTGTTTGTGTTTGTCTCTTAGTTACAAGGCCATCATCATCACTACTTTACTTTCGAAACTGGTGGAACAAGATAATGTCAAACGTTTGCCAACATATAACTAGTTATATGTTCCGGATCCAGCTCTAGGGTGTGTTTATGATAAAATGATTGTATCTGGGTCCAGCTCAAGGGTGTGTTTATGATAAAATGATTGTATCTGGGTCCAGCTCTAGGGTGTGTTTATGATAAAATGATTGTATCTGGGTCCAGCTCTAGGGTGTGTTTATGATAAAATGATTGTATCTGGGTCCAGCTCTAGGGTGTGTTTATGATACAATGATTGTATCTGGGTCCAGCTCTAGGGTGTGTTTATGATAAAATGATTGTATCTGGGTCCAGCTCTAGGGTGTGTTTATGATACAATGATTGTATCTGGGTCCAGCTCTAGGGTGTGTTTATGATAAAATGATTGTATCTGGGTCCAGCTCTAGGGTGTGTTTATGATACAATGATTGTATCTGGGTCCAGCTCTAGGGTGTGTTTATGATAAAATGATTGTATCTGGGTCCAGCTCTAGGGTGTGTTTATGATACAATGATTGTATCTGGGTCCAGCTCTAGGGTGTGTTTATGATACAATGATTGTATCTGGGTCCAGCTCTAGGGTGTGTTTATGATACAATGATTGTATCTGGGTCCAGCTCTAGGGTGTGTTTATGATACAATGATTGTATCTGGGTCCAGCTCTAGGGTGTGTTTATGATACAATGATTGTATCTGGGTCCAGCTCTAGGGTGTGTTTATGATACAATGATTGTATCTGGGTCCAGCTCTAGGGTGTGTTTATGATACAATGATTGTATCTGGGTCCAGCTCTAGGGTGTGTTTATGATAAAATGATTGTATCTGGGTCCAGCTCTAGGGTGTGTTTATGATAAAATGATTGTATCTGGGTCCAGCTCTAGGGTGTGTTTATGATAAAATGATTGTATCTGGGTCCAGCTCTAGGGTGTGTTTATGATAAAATGATTGTATCTGGGTCCAGCTCTAGGGTGTGTTTATGATAAAATGATTGTATCTGGGTCCAGCTCTAGGGTGTGTTTATGATAAAATGATTGTATCTGGGTCCAGCTCTAGGGTGTGTTTATGATAAAATGATTGTATCTGGGTCCAGCTCTAGGGTGTGTTTATGATAAAATGATTGTATCTGGGTCCAGCTCTAGGGTGTGTTTATGATAAAATGATTGTATCTGGGTCCAGCTCTAGGGTGTGTTTATGATAAAATGATTGTATCTGGGTCCAGCTCTAGGGTGTGTTTATGATAAAATGATTGTATCTGGGTCCAGCTCTAGGGTGTGTTTATGATAAAATGATTGTATCTGGGTCCAGCTCTAGGGTGTGTTTATGATAAAATGATTGTATCTGGGTCCAGCTCTAGGGTGTGTTTATGATAAAATGATTGTATCTGGGTCCAGCTCTAGGGTGTGTTTATGATAAAATGATTGTATCTGGGTCCAGCTCTAGGGTGTGTTTATGATAAAATGATTGTATCTGGGTCCAGCTCTAGGGTGTGTTTATGATAAAATGATTGTATCTGGGTCCAGCTCTAGGGTGTGTTTATGATAAAATGATTGTATCTGGGTCCAGCTCTAGGGTGTGTTTATGATAAAATGATTGTATCTGGGTCCAGCTCTAGGGTGTGTTTATGATAAAATGATTGTATCTGGGTCCAGCTCTAGGGTGTGTTTATGATAAAATGATTGTATCTGGGTCCAGCTCTAGGGTGTGTTTATGATAAAATGATTGTATCTGGGTCCAGCTCTAGGGTGTGTTTATGATAAAATGATTGTATCTGGGTCCAGCTCTAGGGTGTGTTTATGATAAAATGATTGTATCTTATATCTATGCCAGAACATGTTTGTATACATTCCATCTGTCAGTGTCTTACCTTTTGGCAGAGATTCTACTGCATTTCTTCAGGATCCAAAATGAAACACAGTGGTTGAACAACAATCAGAAATACCAGCAGAGATGAACATATTTATTTCAGTTGTTCATATTCATTAATTTCAAAAACTTAATTCAGAGAGAGAACCAGGCCAGATTGGCCTTTACTTCCTGTTGCTCAGCCTGAGACTGATGAAACCGTTGACGTTATAGCGGTCAGTCTGACCTGGTTCCACCCTAAAGGTGCTACATGGTGAATCCGACATCTGCATTGGACATACAGCATTTACTGCTATGCAGCCTCCGCAGAAGTCAGAGCAAAACTGTGAAGGAAGATGTCAAGGAAATTAGTTTGTGTTTATACAGGACCTCCCACCCTCACCTACCATCAACCGATCATGTCAATGCAGAGCTATAAGGAGCCCTCTGCATTGTTAAACCATTTGAGAGGCGCACGGCGATGTAGTATGGAGCTCAATTTGGCCTCTGCATGCCTCCGGAGGCACGGCAATTGCGTCACACTCTCCATACAGCGTCTCCAACCACATTTTCAGATCAAGCATAAATGGTATTTTAGCCTCCTAGGTTGATGCTGGTGGAGGTGTCTGCTGTTCATCTAGTGTGCAAAGCTGTCATCAAAGCAAAGGGTGGCTATTTGAAGAATATCCAATATAAAGTATATTATTTGTCCTACACTTTTTTGGTTACTACATGATTCCATGTGTGTTATTTCATAGTTGTGATGTCTTCACTATTATTCTACAATGTAGAAAATAGTACAAATTAAGAAAAACCCTTGAACGAGGTGTTCTAAAACATTTCACAAGTAGTGTATGTTATTTATATGGAATTAATACCATTCATGTGTATTGATACACAATCATTATACCAATCAATAGTGTAATTCACACAAATCATGTACATAATGAGAAATGAATGGCAATTTTAATAGGCTCCTGAGTGCCGCAGCAGTCTAAGACACTGCATCTCAGTGCTAGAGGCGTTACTACAGACCCTGGTTCAATCCCGGGCTGTATCACAACCGTCCGTGATCGGTAGTCGCATAGGGCGGCGCACAATTGTCCCAGCGTCGTCCGGGTTAGGGGAAGGCTTGGACAAGGTAGGCTGTCACTGTAAAATAAGAATTTGTTCTTACTGACTTGCCCAGTTAATTTGATTTATTTATCATGACTACAACATTCATAATATGAAGTACCTATTTATTTCATTTTGTTGTTACTCATCTATGCGGAACTTTGTTATTTAGATTTTGGGTTTGGACAACATTGTGATATGAATAGAAAAGTATAGAAATGCATCTTTTTTACTTAAAATGATTTAGACAATAAGAGAGAACAATGTGTCATGTTTACATGTGGTGTGTTTCGTTGTTTTGTTCGTGTGATATGTGTTGTAAATTAAAACAAAAACTCCACCATACAATCAAACATTATCAAATGCTTTAATAACAGTTAACAAAATTTAACATCACACATTTTCGCATTCAAAAGCACATCAATGTTTCCCATATTTGGCACCATCATCTCATGGTCTTCATGTTCTAATACTTTACAAGGTCAAATACAAACATAAAAGCAGAGATCTACTGAATGATCAAACAGCTTAGAATTCTGGACGCTTTGACCAAGCGTACAAAACGGACTGTTGACATCAGTCAGTGTGTATCCTGATGACGACAACATGAAACACCAGGTAGGGTTCAAGGTGTTTTTATGTTGGATGGGACAAACATGTGCAGGCAGGCAGGGGTGGAGGCTGGAGGGGGACTGAGTTGGTCCTATCCCATAGACAAACATACATTCACCAATCATGTTACACATCAATCATGGGTTGGTCCAACTGGTGGAAGCTGTGGCTAATTCAACCAGTGTGGTGCTATTCATCGCATTGCTTAAGAAAGCCCACTCAAGTATTCAATGGTCTGGGTAGGTCCTGTTTAAGGTTGGGTGGGTGGTGACCGGAGAGGATGTGAGGGGCTAGGAGGGCAGTAAGGATAGCTGAACCTTCCCTACTAGGAAAATCCCCCTTGTAACAAATAACACCAATGCGTTTTATTGGCATTGTATCCCATCCCAGCACAACGATGTCTAGGTCCATATTCTACACATGGCTCTCAGGACCAGCGTGTGTGCGATCAACTATAGATTTAGTCTTCATGAGCTTTCCCTTTGGGTTTCTCTTCCTCGTCGTAAGACAGTCCATATTCATTCATTCTGGTCTTATCAACAGGATACAGCCTTAGGAGAGAAAAGGAGTGGGAAAAGATTGTTGTAAACAAATTGACAGTCAATCTGAGGATATTCTGTTCTTCATTGGAGGTAGTGTTACAAATTAATAATTTGACAAACTGCAACAGTCAATTTAGAGAAACTGCAGTGTGTGTGTGCCTTACCATCTCTGGTACAAGTAGACGAGGAAGACCACATCATCCCTGAAGCAGGCTAGCCGGTGGGAGGTGGGCATCGTGATGATGAAGGCAAATATGTCATCGATGAAGGTGTTGAACGCCTGGGGATGTAATAAATATAAACTTCCATTATCAACATCCTTCAGTTTCATTGTCATCCACTTATTCTGATGTCTTTGTCTGATAGATTTATGTATGCTTCAATGCAACAATTACTACACATACCGGTAAACATACTATAATTGTCCTTTAATCATTAAACTATTTCCAAGACATCTAACATTTAGTGTAAAACCAGAAAAATTCTCAAATAAATACACTATATTATCCACTCACTTTATACATGAATGCTTTCCAGGGTAGATGTGCCACAGACTTAAACTGTTGAAACAAGAGAATAATCGATATGGACACCAGCATCATGAATAATATAACAGAAGACATGTGCACTAGTACTTAGTATAATGGAACTGACCTTGTAGTTAACAAAGAGTTGAGGTAGCATGAAGAGGAATCCAAAAGCGTACACTCCTGTCAAAAAAGGAACCATCAAAGTCCATCAAGTAAATCTAGCTTTCAAAAGTAATAGAATAATATTGCGTGTATACATTTTTATGTATGGAAACCCCAGTGGAAAAAGTTAATTAAAGCAAATCATGCTGGCCTCAGGATAAGATCAATGACCTTACCATTCACTAAACTGTTGATGATCCAAGAGTACCAACTATCAAACAGAAAGCAGAGGAGACATTATTACACATTCAAACACACACCGTGTAGTAGACCAACATTTAGAGGCTCACATTAGGATTTGGAAATGCAACCCAGGCCCGCACAGATTCTTTTTCTGGACCGATTTGTTTGTCAAAATCAATTGGAGGTCATAAAAAGGGCACTTTTTTCAAAATACAGCACATTTGGAAAGTATTCAGACACCTTCCCCTTTTCCACATTTTGTTACATTACAGCCTTATTCTAAAATACCCCACAACGACAAAGCGAAAACAGGGTTTTAGAAATCTTTGCAAATGTATTCAAAGACAAAAACAGAAATACCTGATTTACATAAGTATTCAGACCTTTTGCTATGAGACTCAACATTGAGCTCAGGTGCATCCTGTTTCCATTTATCATCCTTAAGATGCTTCTAAAACTTGATTGGAGTACACCTGTAGTAAATTCTATCGTTTCGACATGAATTGGAAAGGCACACACCTGTCTATATAAGGTCCCACAGTTGACAGTAAATGTCAGAGCAAAAACCAAGCCATGAGGTCGAAGGAATTGTCCGTGGAGCTCGGAGCCAGGATTGTGTCGACGCACAGATCTGGGGAAGGGTACCAAAAAATGTCTGCAGCATTGAAGGTCCCCAAGAACACAATGGCCTCCATCATTCTTAAATTGAACAAGTTTGAAACCACCAAGACTCTTCCTTGAGCTGGCCGCCCGGCCAAACTGACCAATCAGGGGAGAAGGGCCTTGGTCAGGGAGGTGACCAAGAATCCGATGGTCACTCCACTGTTCCTCTGTGGAGATGGGAGAACCTTCCAGAAGGACAACCATCTCTGCAACACTCCACCAACCAAGCCAGAATGAAGCCACTCCTCAGTAAAAGGCACATGACAGCCCGCTTGGAGTTTGCCAAAAGGCACCTAAAGACTCTCAGACAATGAGAAACAACATTCTCTGGTCTGATGAAACCAATATTTAATTATTTGGCCTGAATGCCAAGTGTCACATTTGCAGGAAACCTGGCACCATCCTTATGGTGAAGTATGGTGATGGCAGCATCATTATGCTGTGGTGATGGTTTTCAGCGGCAGGACGTGCAAGACTAGTCAGGATCGAGGGAAAGATGAATGGAGCAAAGTATGGGGAGATCCTTGATGAAAATCTGCTCCAGAGCGCTCAGGACCTAAGACTGGGGTGAAGGTTCACCTTCCAACAGGACAAAGATCCCAAGCACACAGCCAAGACAAGGCAGGAGTGGCTTCGGGACAAGTCTCTGAATGTCCTTGAGTGGCCAAGCCAGAGCCCGGACTTGAACATCTCTGGAGAGACCTGAAAATAGCTTTATAGTGACACTCCCCTCTCAACCTGACACGAGTTTGAGAGGCTCTGCAGAGAAGAATGGGAGAAACTCACCAAATACAGGTGTGCCAAGCTTGTAGCGTCATACCCAAAAAGACTCGAGGCTGTAATCGCTGCCAAAGGTGCTTCAACAAAGTACTGAGTAAAGGGTCTGAATACTTGTGTAAAATGTGATAGTTTTTTTTTTTTTAACCTTTATTTAACCAGGCAAGTCAGTTAAGAACATATTCTTATTTTCAATGACGGTGGGTTAACTGCCTGTTCAGGGGCAGAACGACAGATTTGTACCTTGTCAGCTCGGGGGTTTGAACTCACAACCTTCCGGTTACTAGTCCAACGCTCTAACCACTAGGCTACGCTGCCGCCCCTTATATTCTTAATACATTTCCAAAGATTTCTACAAACCTGTTTTTGCTTTGTCATTATTGAGTAGTGTGTGTAGATGGATTAAATGTTGGGTTTTTTTCATCAATTTTTAGAATTAAGGTAACATAACAAAATGTGGAAATGTCAAGGGGTCCATTAAAATGTCTACATACTTTCTATCAGGTATTAGATGTTGTATTAGTGTAGCCTGGGGTTGTTTCCCCCCCCAAAATAATAATCCCCCCTCCCCCAGAAAAGTACTACAGTTGCCCATCATTCTAATACAGGGTTCCCCAACTGGCCTGCGGGTGGTTTAATTTGACCAGCCGGTCAAAAAATACAAAATTTAGATAAATAAAAAATCAGCCTGCGACTGAATCTAGTTGATGATCCCTGCTGCGGTAGATCCAACTGTTAATATCCACACAATAATGTTATAGCCTACCTTTTGTATCTCAAAAAAACTAAGGCATAAACAGCTCCTCCAATACACATTGGGTAGAGTAAATACGAGAGGTACTTCATTGCCTGGGAAGAGAAGAACATTGTAAACAAAATCAAATTGATGCAATTCATGACAATACTACTGTATACAAATTGAGGAGAAAGGAACAAATATTCTGTTTGGCGTTTTTTTAAAATGGACAAGTCTCACCAGAGTATCATACTCTTCAGTCCTTCTCTCTGATTCGTCAGATTTCCCAAACTGTGGGGAGACAAACACTTGATATGCATGTAGAACTAACATAGAACAAATGGAATCGTAAGCAAATCAACTCCGAAAAACCTATCTTTACAAACAAACCAGACTTACTATGAACGTTGGTCTTACACCCTTCCAGATAATCTGTATCTTAAAGGCTTTCTTCACCTTCCACACCTGTAGAGGGAGAGATAAACCAGTGATTTACTAGTCATGGGAGAACACAGTAAAAATCTACAAGGATCTAAACATAGCGGATTAGAGAAACCAGGACATAGAATGAGAGGATTACCAAACCTACAAAGCAGGAAAACATAGATAATCACTGAATAGTGCACCAAGTGCAGAAAACACAAAAATCTCATCTACTCAATCTGAGAAAGGTCAATGCCTGGAAAAATCCAATAGGTCAGATATTATACTAACATGAACAGCAGTAACTTTAAGGAAATACTGTCTGTGTCAAAAATGGCACCCTATTCCCTATGTAGCAGACAACTTGACCAGAGCCCTGAGGTGCAATCCAATAATACAGTATCTCCTTAAGTGTGCACTCGTTCACTACTTCCCACAAATCTAAAAGCATTGGATTGATGGAGGCATCTGCTAGCGGAGTTTCCACCATATTTCTTATACTTGTCATTTCCTTCCAAATAAGTAAAATAGTGAACAAGTGCACACTTTGGGAGGAAGGAGAGTTAATTGGGACATAGCCCTGGTTAAAAGCAGTGGGGAACTACATAGGGAACAGGGTGCCAATTGGGACACAGTCACTGACAGCATGTGTGGAGACGTACCTCAATCAGGGAGCCAATTCCAGCAGGAATGAGGACCAGCAGGCTTGTCTGCTCATCAAACAGGTACATGAAAATCACAATGGTGCTGAAACACCTCCACAGTACTGGAAAAGGACCACAACATAAACAGGTCTAAGAATAGTCCACAATTGGTTATATAGAATTACATATCATCCCACATACAAAGGCGCATATGAAATATTCAATTCCACTGAATAGTCACAACGTTGTGAGAGAGAAATACAAGTTCATATTAGTGACCATTTGGATTATAGCTTTAAACAGAAATGTAGCTGTCAGTGTACTGATGTTCCATATGATGTGTGTTTGGTCCTATAACTGATTGTAACCAAAACATCTGAATTTAGATACATCCACCAATAGACCTACAGGTATCTAACAGTGAAATTCTGGATGACAAACCAGGGCACACAGAGAGATAAGACTATCCATCCATAACAGCCATGGTTGGGCTCAATTCGAGTTGAAGTCAGTCAATTCAAGAAGTGAACTGAAATTCCAAATAAACAATTGAAAAATAATAGCATTTATTTTCAATAATTTATCAATAAACTGAAAAGGAGATGCTATTTACTTCAAAAGTGTTTCAATGTTTTACTTCTAAAATCGAATCACTTCCTGAATTGATTAACTTCCAATTGACCCCGTCCCTGCCTAACAGCATCCTACTGAGAAATCCACCCACCTGCTTTGCTGGACATCCCCACCATGCTTTTCTTCTGCTTCCAGAAGCTGATGTCATTTTTGAAGGCCAGGAAATCGAAGAGGAGCTGCAAAGGATATATGCTTTTAAAATTCAACATGACACAGGAATCATTTAGGCCAGTGATGGGATACTGCCCTTTTGTATAATAAAAAACTTTAAATGTTTTTAGGAAATCAGTTATGGTCTCAACTTCCTGTTGAGAATTAGAATACAGTAGACAAGGTGCAATTTTGAAATGTAGTTGCACAAGATTTTCTCTTGGGGCAACAATATTTTGCTTAGGTCCCCCAAATGCTAGGGCCGGCAAACCCGCATGATGATCTCGGATTTTTTGTGGCCCCCACCCCCATCAAAGTTGTCCACCCCTGATTTAGGCCTGTGAGTCAGAATCATCCATGAAGTGACACTGGTAGACTTTGGTCTTACATGAAAGGCAGCTACAAAGAAGGTAAGGGCTAAGAGGTACAGGTTGGTGTCCACGAATATGCCCTTGATTTCATCTGCGTCTTTCTCAGTGAAGCCTGAAATCACAACAAACAAACCAATTCAATCTCATTGAGATTCAAATCAAATCAAAGTTTATTTGTCACGTGCACCGATTACAGTGAAATGCTTACTTACAGGCTCTAACCAATTGTGCAAAAAATGTGTTATGATGAGGTTTATTGTAGTTCTTGAACTTTGCATGAAAATGTCCCCCATAGAATTATATTTCCATCGTACTACTCACCGAATTGTTGCAGGGAGTAGACGGCATCTTGCATGTGAATCCAGAAGCGGAGTTTCCCGAGGGAGATGGTGTCATAGGAGATAGTGAGAGGCAGTTCAATGCTGGTGCTGTTGATCTCCATCAAGTCCTTCACTCGGTTGCTCAACTCATCCACAAACAGCAGTGGGAGGTACACCATCTTTTTTCCATTTTGAAATCTTGAATACAGTACAACAATCAAGGAAAATCCATCAATGAATTAAGCAATAAGGCACGGGGGGGTGTGGTATATGGCCAATATACCACGACGCACCGCGGAGTGCCTGGATACAGCCAACAGCTGTGGTATATTGGCCATATACCACAAACACCCGAGGTGCCTTATTGCTATTATAAACTGGTTACTAAAGTAAATAGAGCAGTAAAAATAAATGTTTTGTCATACCAGTGGTATACAGTCTCATATACCACGGCTGTCAGCCAATCAGAATTCAGGGCTAGAACCACCTAGTTTATAATAAAGGCTTTGGAACTTAAAGTTGACATTTTTGTATTGTGTATTGTATATTAGTGCCAGGTGTCTATTTGTGAGTGTATGATGAATTTCAATTCTGGATTGTATCGAGTTCTCTCAAACTCTAGGCGGCATTCTGCCTTCTCCCTACAGTTCTCAGCCATTAGCTTTGACCACGACTGTCTCATGAACTACAATCCCCATGCTGTGTTTTAAATTTAGAAGCGTCAATAATAATCACTTGCGATACGGCTTTTCAAAACATATGACACTTATCTTTTTTATCAGCGAGAAAGAATCCTTCAAATAAAAAAAGGTACACTTACTGTAACAATTTTGCACAGAAGCATACAGCTCTATCTGTCGAAACTACACTTCCCGAGTCACGCTGACACACAGGTGTCGGGAGCATGCTAGATAGCTAATTAGCACAGGTGTTCGGTCGCCTCTAGTCTTCCGTCTATTTTCCATAAAAAAGAGCAGTATCATGGAGATATGACATGGCCACGTGGAAACACTAACCCTATCAACGTGTGTATCAATTTAACCTTTTTATTTTTCTTATGATTTCTCGCCGATATAAAAGATAAGGACCTTAAGCATCCTAAACTGTACCGCAAGTGATGCATGTTGATGTTCAGAACGAGCGTCAGGGATCTTAACAAACCCCCTCCCCTAGAGACACCTTTGTCCAATGACTTTTATGTCTAATGTAATGGAAATGAGTGTCATGATCAAGGACTAGTGCTAAGTGTTGTGCTAAGTGTGTACTTACACTTTCAAGTAGCGGTGCACGTCACTGGGCAGGAAGTCCCTGTCGAAGACAAAGTCTTCTGACACCACATTGAGTGTGAGACGGGAGCGCCAGTGAGACACTGGCCGGTCCACTGCAGAGTCACCTCCAGTAGTAGTCTTCCGTTTCAGCTGCTCTGGCTGCACTGGGCACAATAACAACAGATCAGAGAAAAAGACAAGGGAAAAACAAAACAACACTAATGAGAAACGCAGAAAAGGGCAATGGTAAAAACAATAAACTCAGCATGACAGCTTGAAAGACGTACCCCACAGAAACGCATTCCAATGCGAAAGATATTAAAATGTACCAGACTTTTATGTAGACAAACATGAAGAAAAACATATGCTACAAAAGGGACCCTTCAGGATGGTTGATGACAAGGCAAGCCACTGTCTGTGTGCATGGACATACCCTAACAATAAAGACCTTTCAACAGACACCTACGGGTAACTTGCTTTGGAGCTTTTCCATGGCTCTTGTACATTCTGTCTGCATCCCAAATAGCAACCTATTTCCTTCGAGTGACCTACTTTTGACCAGAGCCTATAGTGTACTATTTAGGGAACGCAGCCGTTGTGTGGTGTAATAGTAGTCTGACCTTCGGTGCTTCCTCTCCTGAGATCAGGCTGACCTCCAGTGGTTTGGGTATCATGTAGGTGGTGAGCTGGGTCACCAGGTGCACCTGCCTAGGGTCCTGCCACGGAGAAATGCCTGCCTGGTGCACAAACACCATGGCATACAACGTCCCATTCTTGCGGGTCTTCTTTGGAAGAGACACATTCACTATCCTTTAGGAAAAGGGATACATATAGCAGGGAGAGGTACAACTCTGCAGGTTAAAATAGTCTCTATTTTCTGTTTGTTCAACGTTAATAATTTACTATGAATTTGGGCAGCCGTTTTGGATTACTTGCGTATATGAAGTCCAAGTCGTCCTGCAACTACCCAGAGATCACTGTGTCTACCAAAGTTTCCATAGGTGATCATCCTGCTTACTACAACTGCCATATATACAGCCATATCCTGTCACTGTAAGAAAAGTTGCACCTTTCAAACTTGGACTCCACATCAAAGTCCTCCTCCTTGTGAATGAGGGTGTGTCCACCATCAGCATTGGGTCGTAAAGCAGTGTAGATACTCAGCTGAGAATGGGAGGAAAAAAAACGAAAACACAGCAAATGTTCACACACTTAGCAGTTGCAAAAACGGATTGCACTAAGTTTGCATTCCATCTAGCTAGCTTGCAACGATGCATACCAACCTGCAGTCGTGTTTTTCCTGCCAAATAAGGTTTGAGGCAGTTTTCGAATTTGGGGTTCTCACAAGGCTTGGTGTAAACGATGCCATACATCACCCAGCAAGTGTGCAAAACATACACAACGAACACCCCGACTATGAGCGTCGTGAAAGAGGTCTTCTGAAACATGCTGCCGATTGAGTATAGTCCTTCAAATATGAAATGTGCAAGGCAGATACTGTAGCGACGCTATCCTCCTCTAAACCAAGGAGCGAGAACTAACGCGAAGCCGAAAGAGAATTTAGCTAAAGAAGATTAACGTCAGTTGATGCATTTCTCATACTGAAACGTTAACGTAGCTTGTGGACTGGGCATTGTGGGCACAGCTGTCGGCAGGTGCTAGGCTAACCATGGCTAGCTATCGTTTATCACAGTGTACGTCTCCTCATCTCTTTAACCTATCAAATGCAATGTATCTGAGTAAATATTTGGTGAAATTTTAAATCCCCGAATTCTGCTAATCAGTTTGTCTCTCGAAATCGCAATATCATGTCTATTTTAGCTAAAAGCGTAGTGTCAGCTAGCTTCTTCCGTGATGTATTTCCTGGTTAGACGATGAAGGGAGTATCAAACTGCGGCTGCGCAAATCTGACAATTTGCATACCGACTGAAAATATCTTGGCCAGAAGATGTCACCCACGCTCCATGCGGTGTAGCCCGCTCTTCATTATAATTTCAGTATTTCAAAGTAAACTTTTTACTGTCAGTGCCAGGTCAAAATAAACAGAAGCATAATTTGTGTATTTTTCATGTATTGTACAAACAAATTAAAATATGCCGAAAACAATTAACACAAACCTCTACACTTGAATAAATAAAATATATGTATACTGAACAAAAATACAAATGCAACATGCAACAATTTCAAAATTTTTACTGAGTTACAGATCATATAAGGAAATATGCCATTTGAAATGAATGGATCTATGTATTTCAAATGACTGGGCAGGGGCACAGCCATGGGTGGGCCTGGGAGGGCATAGCCCCACCCACAGTCATTTAGAATACGTTTTTCCAGGTGGCTCGTCCCGCAGGTGAAGACGCTGTATGTCGAGGTCCTGGGTTGGCGTGGTTACACGTGGTCTGCAGTTGTGAGGCCGGTTGGATGTCCTGCCAAATTCTCTAAAACAACATTGGCGGCGGCTTATGGTAGAGAAATTAACATTAAATTCTCTGCCAACTGCTCTGGTAGATTTCCTGCAGTCAGCATGCCAATTGCACGCTCCATCAAAACTTGAGACATCTTTGGTATTGTGTTGTTTGACAAAACTGCACATTTTTGAGTGGTCTTTAATTGTCACCAGCACAAGGTGCACCTGTGTAATGATCATGCTGTTTAATCAGCTTCTTGATATTCCACACCTGTGGATGGATTATCTTGGCAAAGGAGAAATGCTCAGTAACAGGGATGTAAACAAATTTGTGCCCCAAATTTCAAAGAAATAAGCTTTATGTGCGTATGGAACATCTCTGGGATCTTTTATTTAAGCTCATGAAACATGGGACCAACACATTAAATGTTGCATTTCTATTTTTGTTCAGTATAGTTACTAGGTCTACTCAAAGGCATAAGCTATTTGCAACACATTTTGATAAGTGTTGCTCAGAATTTGTTTCACGCTTTGCAATGTGTCGGCCGATGCGCAAAATTGCTCAGTCATTAGACTTACAATGACCAAGAGGTGCCAGTTAGGGAGAAATGTAGTTTATATAGTTGGCTTAATCCCTTGATAAGACATTGAAGAACTACCCAAAAAGTTTTTGTAGACTTACCAAGGGAAGTTGAATATATGGTGCTTCGAAAGAAACTGTGATGAATAGAATGGTGTGGTGAATGGTCAGTTTTAGTCACCTGTCTGGCCTCGAGATCAAACTACCCAGACTTACTCTTTCATCTCTTGTCAGCATCACTGACCTTCTAGAACTTCCATGGTCATTCTTTCAGTTCTATCATCAGTGAGCAATAGGGACGGGAGTGGAAACAAGTGCTTCACCCAACTTCACCCAAAGGTTTGATGTGTGTGTGTGTGAGTGTGCGTGCGTGAGCGCATACGTGTGCCTGCCTGTGCATTCATGTTTGTATTTGTGTCCGTATGCTTCTGCATGCCCCCTAAATGTATGTTTTTGCTTGTTGGTGTGCAAGCAGCAGAGCAGTTCCGGAGTGAAATGGGCACAGTGAAAAGATGGAGGAGGAGAAAATAGAGAGTTGTAACAGATGAGTGAGGACAGGAAAAGAATAGCAGGGAGGGAATTAAGACTACCTTGTACTCGCTTTATAGATTTTCTGCTTAAAAACACTAATTTGGAGGCCAACAGCGGAAGAGGGAGAATTCTTTCCTCAATGAACGAACACATCTCGGTAGTGAATGTACTGCCTTCTTAAAGCCGTTCGCCCTGAAAGGAAAACTTTAACAAGGTGGAGTAAAGCAGGCAAGTAGCAGGCAAATTACATACCATCTTTATTTGCCAGAAGCTGCTCCTATGAGAGATCTGTCTGTCCTTTTGCATTATTCAGTGTTTACCTGTCAACTAATTATTACCTTTGAGCTGACAGTAGGACTACATATATGGATGAAAGGTTGGATTCAGACATTCATTGTCAGGGTTGGAACTACTTCAGTGACACCTCTACATTAAGTACATTACATTTTTATAGCACTCAGGAAATACATATTGGTGCGTCATGCGTACGTAATTGCATGTTATTTACTGCAAATACAGCTCTGGAAAAAATTAAGAGACCACTGAAAAAGTATCAGTTTTTCTGGTTTTACTATTTATAGGTACAGTTGAAGTCGGAAGTTTACATACACCTTAGTCAAATACATTTAAACTTAGTTTTTCACAATTCCTGACATTTAATCCTAGTACAAATTCCCTGTCTTAGGTCAGTTAGAATCACCACTATTTTAAGAATGTGAAATGTCAGAATAATAGCAGAGAGAATGATTTATTTCAGCTTTTATTTATTTCATCACATTCCTAGTGGGTCAGAAGTTTACATACACTCAATTAGTATTTGGTGGCATTGCCTTTAAATTGTTTAACTTGGGTCAAACGTTTCGGGTAGCGTTTCACAAGCTTCACACAATAAGATGGGTGAATTTTGGCCCATTCCTACTGACAGAGCTGGTGTAACTGAGTCAGGATTGTAGGCCTCCTTGCTCGCACATGCTTTTTCAGTTCTGCCCACAAATGTTCTATAGGATTGAGGTCAGGGCTTTGTGATGGCCACTCCAATACGTTTACTTTGTTGTCCTTAAGCCATTTTGCCACAACTTTGGAAGTATGCTTGGGGTCATTGTCCATTTGGAAAACCCATTTGTGACCACGCTTTAACTTCCTGACTGATGTCTTGAGATGTTGCTTCAATATATCTATGTAATTCCCCTCCCTCATGATGCCATCTATTTTGTGAAGTGCACCAGACCCTCCTGCAGCAAAGCACCCCCACAACATGATGCTGCCACCCCCGTGCTTTGCGGTTGGGATGGTGTTCTTCTGCTTGCAAGCCTCCCCCTTTTTCCTCCAAACATAACGATGGTCATTATGGCCAAACAGTCCTATTTTTGTTTTATCAGACAAGAGGACCTTTTTCCAAAAAGTACGATCTTTGTCTCCATGTGCAGTTGCAAACCATAGTCTTTTTTATGGAGTTTTTGGAGCAGTGGCTTCTTCCTTGCTGAGCGGCATTTCAGGTTATGTCGATATAGGACTTGTTTTACTGTGGATATAGATACTTTTGTTCCCGTTTCCTCCAGCATCTTCACAAGGTCCTTTGCTGTTGTTCTGGGATTGATTTGCACTTTTCGCACCAAAGTACATTCATCTCTAGGAGACGCGTCTCCTTCCTGAGCGGTATGACCGTTGCGTGGTCCCATGGTGTTCGTTCTTGCGTGCCATTGTTTGTACAGATGAACGTGGTACCTTCAGGCATTTGGAAATTGCTCCCAAGGATGAACCAGACTTGTGGAGGTCTACAATTAGCTGATTTCTTTAGATTTTCCCATGATGTCAAGCAAAGAGGCACTGAGTTTGAAGGTAGGCCTTGAAATCCATCCACAGGTATACCTCCAATTGACTCAAATTATGTCAATTAGCCTATCAGAAGCTTCTAAAGCCATGACATAATTTTCCGGAATTTTCCAAGCTGTTTAAAGGCACAGTCAACTTAGTGTATGTAAACTTCTGACCCACTGGAATTGTGATACAGTGAATTATAAGTGAAATAATCTGTAAACAATTGTTGGAAAAATTACTTGTGTCATGCACAAAGTAGATGTCCTAACCGACTTGCCAAAACTATAGTTTGTTAACCTCAAGAAATTTGTGGAGTGGTTGAAAAACAAGTTTTAATGACTCCAACCTAAGTGTATGTAAACTTCTGACTTCAACTGTATGTGTTTGGGTAAAATTAACATTTTGTTTTAGTCTATAAACTACTGACATTTCTCCAAAATTCCAAATAAAAAGAGTCATTTAGAGCATTTATTTGCAGAAAATGACAACTGGTGAAAATCAAAAAAGATGCAGTGTTGTCAGACCTCAAATAATGCAAAGAAAATAAGCTCATATTTATTTTTAAACACAATACTAATATTTTAACTTAGGAAGAGTTCAGAAATCAATATTTGGTGGAATAATCCTGATTTTCACAGCTTTCATGTGTCTTGTCCTGCTCTCCACCAGTCTTTCACGTTGATGTTGGGTGACTTTATGCCAATTCTGGCGCAAGAATTCAAGCAGCTCGGCTTTGTTGGATGGCTTGTGACCATCCATCTTCCTCTTGATCACATTCCAGAGGATTTCAATTGGGGTTCAGGTCTGGAGATTGGGCTGGCCATGCCAGGGTCTTGATCTGGTGGTCCTCCATCCACACATTGATTGAGTTGGCTGTATGGCATTGAGCATTGTCCTGCTGGAAAAACCAATCCTCAGAGTTGGAGAATATTATTGCTGAAGCAACCGCAGATCATCAACGATTCTCCACCAAATTTCACAGTGGGTGCGAGACCTGGAGAGGCCTACAAGCCACAATGTCACGCACTGTCGGTGATGATCTGGGCGTGCTTCAGCAAGGCTGGAATCGGGCAGATTTGTCTTTGTGAAGGACGCATGAATCAGGCCACGTACAAGGTTGTCCTGGAAGAAAACTGCCCCGCAGGGGCAGCCAAGCAGAAATATCAGCCACAGAGAGAGTCACAAGATTGAACTTCACTCAACTTTCTAGAGCAGTGGTCACCAACCTGTCAATCGCCAAGTTATTCCTAGTCGTTCGCCAAACATTTATGTAAAACCCTTTTTTTGTCTTTGGCTGTTGGTGGTAGGTGCATCTGATTCAGCTGCCCTGCACATAGGTGAACTGTTGCCATTTTGAACCATTTCATTCTGCCTTCCCGGTGGGCCCAGTGTAACAATGTGCGCTGAGAGTCGGAAGCAAGTTCAGGGAGTGAGTGTTTTAATGAAATAGACAGAACATAATACAAAACAAGACATACTGACACCAGCACATAGACATGAAACAGAAACAATAACACCTGGGGAAGGAACTAAAGGGAGGGACATATATAGGGAAGGTAATCAGAGAAGTTATGGAGTCCAGGTGAGTCTGATGACGTGCAGGTGCGCGTAACGATGGTGACAGGGGTACGTCATAACTAGCAGCCTGGTGACCTAGAGGCCAGAGAGGGAGCACACAAGTGACACTCAGAGAGCAAATCAAGTACACTATAGCCTATCGCTGGCCAATCGGATGGCTCAGATGAACGGTGACTGCAGTAATGTAGCAGGCATAAAATAAAGCTACAGCAAAGTTGATACTGTGAGATTTCAAAACATTTAAAACCATGACTAGAGAGACTGTCAACAAACAAAGCAAAGAGCTGGTGTTTGTATGAGTGAGTTCATGTTTAAGTTCTTACTCACCTGTCAACACATTGTATTCAGCATTTTCATATGCAACAAAATGCCCGTTCTTCCTATTTCCACTCTTTTATTTTAATATAAAATCATTTTTCACTTTCTCTGTTCATAGGAATAACAACATGAATTTGTACATGAGGCAGAAATAATGCAGTGCGACTCGAGTTTCACCATCAGCTGTAAGACGGAGTCCCTTTTTGGTCAGTGTCAGTGGAGGAAAGGGAGAGCGGAGGGATGTTGAGAGGCGGACCATCAGTCTGCTGCTCTCTCCCTCCGCTGAGACTCACCATCAGATGCATGGCACCATCAACCCAGTAACTGAAATTTGCTCAGTGCCGAAAACAATTAGAGGGAACATTGCTGGCAAGCATTCATTCTCATATGGCGGCCACAATGTCTGACCAGAATGAGACATATATCAAATTCCCGAGACAGGAGACACTTGGGTTCCACAATGCTGAAAGGAAAGTGACCTTGACTGAGGAGGAACAATGGAGGGGAAACATCAAAGAACCAGACTACTCTTCTTCTCGTTTTTTCCTCTCTGTTGATCTCGCTCTTCCCTCGAAAGCACTGTTGTTTAGATTGCCCTCTGACTTTACAGCTGCCCCCCCATATCAGCCAAAGTGTGCTCTTACTTCCGCCAAGTCTGCCTCTCTCTCTCTCTCTCCTCTTTCAAATCTAGCCGTCGTCACGGCTGAAGTTCAAACGAGACAGTGTCTCGATCCGGCTGGTGAGAATCTCATCAAGGCGAGTGCACCGGGCAGATGCCGAAGCGGAGAGAAACAATGGAGACATCTGCAGCTGCTTCTCTTGTGTAGCCATGAGTGGATTTGCAATCTGTATTTTCAGCAAGGGGACAATTAACACAACAGTATGGGAGGCTGTACATACGTACTGTGAAAACTGTTGTCTGGTTTGGAAGTGAAACTGTCTTGCTTGAGGAAAAGAAGGACGGAGTTGTGAAAACAAGGGAGAAAACACAATCTCGGTTGTTCAAGACAAATGAGATCTCTAATGATGATAGGATGGAATATCAACCCTACATGCAGTAACTCCTGTTTATTGTCTTGTCATTTGAATGTGTCTAACAACAACAGGATGTCTACCTACTTGATTTTCCTGGTGGTTTGAGAGCTGTGGATAGTGATGGGGATTGTGCACATGGATGGTCAGTTGATTATCCATGCCTGGTTCCAATACATCAGACTGGACAGCAACCATCCACGGCGGCCATTACATTACACTGCAACATAACCCAGACTGTGTGAAGATGAATGGTTTCTCTCTCTCCTTCACTCTCTCTCTCTCCCTCTCTCCCTTTCGCTCTATTTCCGTTTGGTCACTACTTCGACTCTCTCTCTCTCTCTCTCTCTCTCTCTCCTTCCTTCTCTCCAATGGCCATGCCTTCATAGACAGCATTTGATTTCATCTTCTAACCAGGCACTACTACAAAGTCTTTGGGTGTCAGCTTGAAGTGCATGGTGGCAAAACAAGACGATTACCTCTGTGTTTGATCTTTGGAGTCTGCATGGAAGGGTGTCCAAACAGAGAGAAATCGCTATGTGTCTAAAAGCGAAAAGCTCGGAGCTGTCCAGCGCTAAGGCATGCTATCATGGAGATGAAAGGAACTCATCTCACACTAAGACCTCTGGGAAATGCCTGTGCATGAGATCCCTTACTCCTCGAACTCGGCAATAGGAATGCCTGCAACTAGATTGGTACTTCAACATTTCCAATCTAGCCCATTGATTGATCCAACATTCAACCATTGTTTTAACATGACTGCTTCCTTTTGAACACAGACATTGGGCTTATGACTCAAAGTCTGCATCCCAATTTGCACTTTATTCCCTACATAGTGCACTGCTTTTGCACTAACATAGGGAATAGGGTGCAATTTGAGACTCTACCTGAAGCAGTACTTCACCAGGGAGTGAACAGACTTGAAAGCTATACCTCCGTTCTGAGTGTAGTGCTGTTGAAAAGGTTGCTTACGTGATCAGCATACCGTCCACTATAATGCTCCTGTTCTGCGGAAGAAGCATCAGTACAAAGAGTGTACTAATCGTGATCACTGTGCTTTCTACTGGAGTAAAATGACATACTAATTAGGCAAAACAAATCTCTAATGTATCCCAAGTGTTGTCTCTAAATGAGAATAGTTCATTGAACATCTCAGAGGTGATCTACTGCTGTATGACTCAAAGCACTGTAGTCATGCCATAGCCTAAGCCAGTGTTTCCCATCTCCGGTGCTCGAACCTCTAGCTCTGGACAAAAACACCTGATTCAACTTGTCAAGGGCTTGATGATTAGTTGACAAATAAAATCAGGTGTGCTCGTCCGCGGTCACAACAAAAATATGTACCATTGGAGGTGCTGGAGGACCGGATTTGGGAAACACTGCCCTTAACTACAACACTGCCTGCATGATGATCATTCATGTTCAGCTTGCAGTAACAGGTGCTATTTAGACAGATCAAGGTTGCCAACACAGATCAGGATGTGACTCCTTTCATTGTTTTACTTTTATTTGCCTGTCGGTGTGTTGATTTGTGTGTTTCCGACCGTGTAAACCGACCACATCAATACGACTGTTACTTGGTCATACATTTCCTCAGTTCTCAAGCTGTCTGACAGCCACCTAGCTCCCCTCTTCTCTTTCTCAGTTCTCAAGCTGACTGACAACCACCTAGCTCCCCTCTCCTCTTCCTCAAACTGTCTATATGTGTGTGTTTATGATCACTCCATTCTGCTGGTGTGTCACTTCCTGTCCTCAGAACCCACCAGAGGGCTGTCTTCCCCCCTTCTCTCCATCTCGCTCTCTCGCCCCCCTTTCTCTCCAACACTCATCCACCTCCTCTCTTGTTCCCCAAAACCGTGGTTTATTTTGTCTCAGCAATACAGTCTGATGTTTGTTCTCAACCTCTCAACACTCGCAGAGCACTTTGTGGTCAGTTTCATCTTCTCTCCCCCTCTCCTTTCATCTCTCTGCCCAAGCCGTGATGGAGAGTTGATATTTCCACAACTTCTTTAGCGTCAAATGTATTCTTGAAGTTCTATGTTCCAGTTCTATGTATCATGCTGCTTTCAGCCGGATATTATATGCTTGCTTTGCTGCTTGACAGAAACACTGTATATTTTAGTGTTATTTTTGGGGTTAAACATCATGACATATCCCACCAAGTTATCCCACCTTAACTCTCCTATTTCTCTATATAGGATCAGAGAATAGCTAAATAAAATTCAAGGTTCAGTATCTTGACATGGAATTGCCATAGTAAACCATAATAATGACATGATTAACTGAAAGAAATATCCACTTGAAAAGTCTTGAGAGTAAATAGATGAAGTCAATAAGGAGTGTATCGATCTATTGACTAGCTTCTCCACACCTGATTGACTTAATGTACACAGCCACAGTAACACTAGAACAGTTTACACGGATAGATACAAGCCCTTCATTCCACTGTCATTGGGTTCGACATGCCAATTCACCCTGTCTGTATACAGACCATCAACCCGCCCAGCTGTCGAGTGTTGGCTCACTAATAAGAATGAGAGTGAGCGAGAGACAGAGACAAAGGTGATAGAGAAACTTTGTCAAATGAATGATAGATCAACTCCAGTTGTCATGGGCAGAGCCCACTGCTACACTATATTACTGATGGTAAAACGATGCAACCCAGCAGGGATTCCTGGGGCTTTTCATTCAGCCTCCTATGAATCAAACTATGACAGGGCTGTCACTCAAACGAGGTCATAATGACTCCATTGGAAAGGGAATTAGTGCAACAGTTGTGATATCTGTTCAGTGGTTTAAGGCTATTTCTGGGTCTCAGTCTGTGTTGAGGGCTTATATGATTCATTGTATGGATCGGGCTGTATTCGTCATGGGAGCCAATCCATGCAAACACTACTGTAACCAGAGGGAAATGCTAGATAGTGTGTACAAGCGTATACAGTAGAGCATATCATATACATCTAACACATCTGAATATGGAATGAAGAAAAGGGCGACACTTTACAAAAGCAATTAGCCTTTTTTAATCTTACATTGCATTGGAAATGTACATAATAGATTCATACATGTTACAAATAATTTGTTCATAAAAATATATTTCTTTAAAAAAAAACGTTTTTTTAAATCACATTTTTTCTTTTTTTTCTCTTTTTTTTAAATATATTTTCAATGCATTTAACATAGGAGTACCCAACTGTACTGTACTGCAAATCATATTTCGGCTTCCTAGAATTGTATGGGTTCTTTATTGCAGTCATTTTTATAGGAAAAGCTAAATTTCAAAATAGATTGAAAGGTTAAAAAAAACATGTCACCTGATGAGTGGAAAGGAGCTGCGCTGTGTCACAAGACTGTGTCAGAGTTTAGTGTTTGTTCAGAAACACATGAAGTCCTGTGAGGTGAAGGAGAAGGGGAATGAGACCATGAGATTATAATGAGAAAGACAGGAACAGGGGGATGAGGAGGAAGGAGCAGCAGACCTGGTTCACATGGTTTTTGGTAGGCACTGTAAAAACCACCCACTAGGATACATAGAGTAATACAATAACAACAACAATTCAAAACAAAACCGTGACAAAAAAGTGCAATATAATGAAAAGTCACAATGAAAATGTTGTGCGGACGAGTAAAAATGCCAAATAATATCGAAAGAAACACAAATTCTGGAAAGATCGATCTCATTGGTTTGCGGTTGGCATGGCGATTGATGTCACTGTCAGTATGGAGTATCATCAAGTCAGATAGACTGATCTGGTCTGTCATAGGTGAGAATGATGCCGGAGGTGTCACTGGTGGAGCCCATTGATCCCTTTCCGTATTAATGTGTGATGAGGTCGTGGTACTGCTTTATCATAAAGGCACTGTAATGAATCACAGCTTGGAGACCTGGGGGACTGCAGTCACGGACACCAATTAGGACTGACTCAGGTCCAATGGGTGGCATTGGGCATTGATACGACACAGGAGGCAATTCATCTCATCTAGTGTTGAAAAATGCATCTGTTCTGCAAATTACATCAGACATTTGTGATCAGAAACAAAATACAAATAAAGATGGGTCCATTGCACATTATTTCAACAAAGTTCTATCGCTCTGTTGCTACAGACAGATGAAGGGATGAATACAGTATGAAATACGATCGTTAAACCTACTGGGATGATGTTTGATTCTGCTCTGCTCTTCTGTCGATGTTGGATGGATTTTGTTCCATGATGTTGTCCCCCAGAACTTTCAAATGGCCGCAAGCAGTACCGATATTGTCTTCAGATAAAGTGTAACAATTCCACATTTAGTACAAATTAAATGGGACTCATTTAAAATAAGTTTTAATTTGCAGACTTTAAGATCAATACTGACATTCCTCATTTAAGTCAGAATGAAGATGACTGTAAAGGCTAATAACATTACCAAAGTATGATCCAAAATGGCAAATAAGAGTTAAATATTCCAGAAAACCTTTCTATTCACATCACACAGTTAACATCAATACTTCAAACACTTCTGATTGCCACAGTGGAAAACAACACAGAATATGGGACTGAAGCTGAAGGAGAGGGAGTCACGGTCAAAACCGTTGTTGTAAAAAACGGTTTAACATTTCAAAAATTAACCAAAAAATACCTTTGTGTGTTTGACGATGTGAACAGCATATTCTGAAATATCTTTTTTTCTTCTCTTTTCTATAAACTCTTCATATAATATCTCTCCCTTTGGCCCCTCCCACGTGGTAATATATAATACAAAAATATAGGTGGTGAATGCTCCTCCTATATATGCAAGAAGAAGATTTACAGATCCTTTTCACTTTATATAAAAGACCCAATCGACTGTGAAGAAGCACTCGCAGAGTGCAATATAATAAGGTAGCGTAAGAACTCTCCAGGCAACTCGCCGACCACCGTGAATATTTGAGTTTTCATGTTTCTCAGTTCTCAGTTCAGTCTTCTAAAACGTGATGTTGGTCTGGTCTCCCAGTGAGTGTCCTTCTCGACACACATGACCCAGTCAAGGTTCCTGAAGAGTGTGCTTTATGTACCAGAGGAACGGTTCCTTGTTCCTCTGTTCGTCTCCCCAAAAATGTCTGACACGCCTCTATTGGAGTGTCTCCATCGCTATCTCCAGTCTCGATCTAAACAAAATCAGCTTGTTTCGCAAAAGCATTTTTCTTGTTCTTTTTTTTAACCTTGATATAAAATAAGAAAAACATGATGCAGTTTTTGCGGTAGCGGTCGTCAAGCGGACTTCATTATACCATTGTGCAGACTGTGTTCAGGTTGGGGTCAAACCGGACAGCTTTGCCTTCCACCGACTTGGCGCTGGTGTTGTACATGGGGTTCTCGAAGGCCGCCTGGCCGTTGTTGTTCTCGTGGACGGAGCAGCCTGTGTACTGGGTTTTAGGAGTAGTCCTAGAGAAGGACAAATACATGGTTCAGACTCAATGTAGAACAAGAGTCAGTATAATTCAACATGTAGCCTATCTAATATGTACTGGGTTTTAAGAGAAGTCCTGTGGAGGAACACAGCAATGGTTTATGGTTTGATATGTGAATAACAGCAACCCGTATGTCAAACAAATTCTATGGATCACGTGTCAAACTCATTCCACGGAGGGCTGAGTGTCTGCGGGTCTTTGCTCCACCCTTGTACTTGATTCATGAATTAAGGTCACTAATTAGTGTGGAACTCTCCTCACCTGGTTGTCTAGGTCTTAATTGAAAGGAAAAAACTAAAACTCGCAAACACTAGGTCCTCCATGGAGTTTGACACCTCTGCTATAGATCCTGACACAGTAGCTCAGTATAGATTGAGGATCTTCGTTTGAGCCAGTTTATTACAGTAGGAAGGTAATCCTGCGGCAACAAGAAATTATTTTGTGGATTATAATTCATGGACATTTTTGTAGGGGTTGAGACATTTTTCGTAAAGAAAAATCAAGTCAAGTGGAAATTAAAATCTTCAGAAGCCTTTTTAAACCTCAAATACACTACAAGTTTAAAATGTCCTGCATTGCAGGAAAGTTATACTGCAACAGGGTCATCAACTTAAGACCCTACATCTGTATGTGGCCTTTACTGTGAATTTAGCCCACAGTATAAAAATAGCTGGTGGTGGGTAGCTACACTTACCTCTGTTTGTAAAGATAAAACCCGAAGCCTGCAAATATCAGGGCGAAAAAAGGCACAAGGATTGCTATGGCCACAGAGCTACTGTTTGTACCATGAGGTGGGTTGGATGAGTTATTACTCTCTGACATGTTCAAACCTGTGTGGGAGAGGAGACATAAGGAACAACATTAATATTCTCATACTCACCTTTTGGCCTAAATCAAATATCCATTACAAACATGTTTATTTCTATATACTGAAATGCCACAATATTGTTGACATTGAGAAAGCTGATATAAAAAAACAATGTGATAATGTTTACCTAGCCTCTGAAGTCCAAACTGGCCGTAGTCTCTACCCTGTATGAAGCCTTGAAAGACGTAGGTGGCACCGTCAGGTTCTGCAGAAACCTAGGGAGACAGATATGGTCAGTCAGTAAGTTAGTCATTCAGTCAGTGAGTGTGTCGGGCAGTCAGTGAGTCACTTATTTCTTTGAATGGCACTTTCACTATGGGGTTACGTTTTAAAGGAAAAATCTACATGTTCAGGACAGCATTTGAGGCCATTTTGTAATAAACATGAAGTAAAAATGTCCAACAAATGTCAATTTCATTTTTTTTTACACCACATCAGATGGTTATTAAGATATGTAAGTCTGCTAAATGATTAACATGTAAATGTTTCAACTCCACAAATCCTTCGTGTTAGTAAATAACGGTAAACTTACAAAACCGTCCATGGACCACGTCTCCTCCTTGACCTTGCCCAGCGTGGTGTGAGTGGACGTTTTCACATGGTACATCAGCAGCATCAACCGTGCTTCTTGGCTCTTATAGACACCTGCAGCATAACAGAACACAGGGGGACAAGAGGCTCAATGTGAGGCCATGGTACAACACTGATATAACTGGTGGTACTCAGGGGAGACGATCTTACAGACAATGACCCCATGATGATGGTCTCTCTCGCTTATCTCACTGTCTGTTTATCTGTCTGTCTGGCTGGAAAATGAAAGCAGGTGATATGAAAACTCATCGAGCAATATTCTTCAACCATGGAGCAATTTCCAGCAGTAGAACACTCATCAACTGTACTTCCTATTTTTAACTGCCTCCTGCAATTGAAGGCATAGAAAGGGAGCACCATATTAAGGCCTATCAGAGGTCCAGGCCCTTCGCTACCTCTGC
Source organism: Oncorhynchus keta (assembly GCF_023373465.1). Classification (NCBI taxonomy): domain Eukaryota; kingdom Metazoa; phylum Chordata; class Actinopteri; order Salmoniformes; family Salmonidae; genus Oncorhynchus; species Oncorhynchus keta. Next base: position 22,621,262 of record NC_068439.1, read on the forward strand.
AGCTCTGAACTGACTGATGTACACAGTGGTAGTAATGAGACACATTCAATTAACACACCTAAACCATTTCCTGGCCTCTCTAAATGTAAAATAAGCTGTTATTAAAAACACAAAATGGCTACCTCCATCGCCTCAGTGTTGTGATTACATTGTGATCCCTATATCTCCCAGACACGGTCATTTCTTCTCAATGACTATGTGAATGAATAGTTCTTCATTCACCTGTCTAAGTCATAATTGGCGACGGCTGGGCAATTCCCAGTCCAATTTAAATGGAGAAGATTAATTAGATGATGTAAATGACATGTCAGCTGGGGCTAAAGGCATTCGTGGAGAAACGAGGGGGATAAGAGCGAGGGGGAAGGAGCAAGGGGGAAGGGGAAAAGGGGACTCGACACTCCGGATAATTATGGTAAATCCGTCAAAGATTTGTCAGATCTGATTAAAATTTCATTTAAGCGAAATGGGGGAGGGGTGGGGGAGTAGGTTTTACACGTCTGTTAGGCTAAATAAATGAAGTACATTAAGGGACAGAATCGTTTGCATTTTTAGGGACGTCTATGTGAAAACGAATATATAAAATAAATGAGTCATCAGGATCATCAGCCAGGTTGTTCAAGATTGACATCGGAATTGGAAGTCTATCCATTTCCTGAGAACATCGGGAAATGCCTTCAAAACCAGCCACTAGGGGTAACAGTGAGCCCTATTACCACTAAGTAGCCTTGGGTTTTGCTATTACAAGCCCTAAACCAACAGTGCAGTTCAAGAAGAGTTATGAACATATTTATCAAGTAGACTAAAATAAAAAGTCATAATAAAAAGTAACACAATAAGAATAACGATGCTATACACAGGGGGCACCGGAACCGAGTCAGTGTGCGGGGGCACAGGTTAGTTGAGGTAATTTGTACACGTATGTGGGGATGAAGTGACCATGCATAGATAATAAACAGTGAGTAGCAGCAGTGTACAAAAGGGAGAGGGTTGTCAATGTAAATTGTCCGGTGGCGATTATATTAATTGTTCAGCAGTCTTATGGCTTGGGGGTAGAAGCTGTTGAGGAGCCTTTTGGTCCTCGACTTGGCACTCCGGTACCGCTTATCGTGCGGTAGCAGAGAAAAACAGTCTATAACTTGGGTTACTGAAGTCTTTGACAATTTTATGGGCTTTCCTCTGACACCGCCTATTATATAGGTCCTGTATGGCAGGAAGCTTGGCAGGAAGTGATGTACTGGGCTGTTCACACTACCCTCTGTAGCGCCTTACAGTCAGATGCCGAGCAGTTGCCAAACCAGGCGGTGATGCAACTGGTCAAGATGCTCTCGATGGTGCAGCTGTAGAACCTTTTGAGGATCTGGGGACCAAATCTTTTCAGTCTCCTGAGGGGGAAAAGGTTTTGTCGTGCCCTCTTCCCGACTGTCTTGGTATGTTTGGTCCATGATAGTTCGTTGGTGAAGTGGACGCCAAGGAACTTGAAACTCTCGACCCGCTCCACTACAGCCCCGTCGATGTTAATGGGGGCCTGTTTGGCCCTTCTTTTCAATCAGCTCCTTTGTCTTGCTCACATTGAGGGAGAGGTTGTTGTCCTGGCACCACACTGCTGACGTCCTCCCTATAGGCTGTCTCATCGTTGTCGGTGATCAGGCCTACCACTGTTGTGTCGTCAGCAAACTTAATGATGGTGTTGGAGTCGTGTTTGGCCATGCAGTCTTGGGTGAACAGAGAATACAGGAGGGGACTAAGCCCCAGTGTTAAGGATCAGCGTGGCAGATGTGTTGTTGTCTACTCTTACCACCTGAGTGCGGCCCGTCTGGAAGTCCAGGATCCAGTTGGAGAGGGAGGTGTTTAGTTCCAGAGTCCTTAGCTTAGTGATGAGCTTCGTGGGCACTATGGTGTTGAACGCTGAGCTGTAGTCAATGAACAGCATTCTCACATAGGTGTTCCTTTTGTCCAGGTGAGAAAGGGCGGTGTGGAGTGCGATTTCGATCGCGTCATCTATGGATCTGTTGGGGCGGTATGCGAATTGGAGTAGGTCAAGGGTGTCTGGGAGGATGCTGTTGATGTGAGCCATGACCAGCCTTTCAAAGCACTTCATGGCTACCGATGTGAGTGCCACGGGCGGTAATCATTTAGGCAGGTTACCTTCGCTTCCTTGGGAACAGGGACTATGATGGTCTGCTTGAAACATGTAGGTATTGCGGACTTGGTCAGGGAGAGGTTGAAAATGTCAGTGAAGACACTTGACAGTTGGTTCACGCATGCATTGAGTACATGTCCTGCTAATCCATCTGGCCCAGCGGCTTTGTGAATGTTGACCTGTTTCAAGGTTTTGTTCACATTGGCTACCAAGAGCGTTATCACACAGTCATTCAGAACAGCTGGTGCTCTTCATGCCTCAGTGTTGCTTGCATCGAAGTGAGCATAAAAGGCATTTAGCTTCTGGTAGGCTCGCGTCATTGGGCAGCTCGCGTCTGGGTTTCACTTTGTACTCCGTAATAGTTTATCAAGCCCTGCCACATCCGACGAGCGTCAGAGTCGGTGTAGTTGGATTCAATCTTAATCCTGTATTGACGCTTTGCTTGATTGTTCGTCTGAGGGCATAGCGGGATTTCTTTTAAGTGTCCGGATTAGTCTCATGCTCCTTTAAAGCGGCAGCTATAGCCTTTAGCTCGATGTGGATGTTGCCTGTAATCCATGGCTTCTGGTTGGGATATGTACGTACAGTCACTGTGGGGACAACGTCGTCGATGCACTTATTTATGAAGCCGATGACTGAGGTGGTGTAGTCCTCAATGCCATTGGATGAATCCCGGAACATATTCCAGTCTGTGCTAGCAAAACAGTCCTGTAGTGTAGCATCCACGTCATCTGACCACCTCCCTATTGAGCGAGTCACTGGTACTTCCTGTTTTAGTTTTTGTTTGGAAGCAGGAATCAGGAGGATAGAATTATGGTCAGATTTGCCAAATGGGGGGCGGGGGAGAGCTTTGTATGCATCTCTGTGTGTGGAGTAAAGGTGGCCTAGGATGTTTTTATCTCTGGTTGCAGATGTGACATGTTGGTAAAATTTGGTAAAACTGATTTAAGTTTGCCTGCATTAAAGTCCCCGGCTACTAGGAGCGCTGCTTCTGGGTGAGCATTTTCTTCTTTGCTTATGGCCTTATAGAGTTGGCTGATAGCGGTCTTAGCGCCAGCTTTGTTCTGTGGTGGTAAATTGACGGCTACGAATAATATAGATGAGAACTCTCTTGGTAGATAGTGTGGCTACAGCTTATCATAAGGTACTCTACCTCAGGTGAGCAATACCTTGAGACTTCTTTAATATTAGACATCGCGCACCAGCTGTTATTGACAAATAGACACACACCCTCACCACTCTTCTTACCAGAGGTGGCATCTCTGTTCTGCCGGTGCATGGAAAATCCTGCTAGCTCTATATTGTCTGTATCGTCGTTCAGCCACGTCTCGGTACCATAAGATGGAACAGATTTTGATATCCTGTTGGTAGGATAATCTTAATCGTAGGTCATCAATTTTATTTTCCAATGATTGCACATTAGCAAGAAGAACGGAAGGCAGTGGGAGTTTACTCACTCGCCTACGGATTCTCAGAAGGCTGCCCGATCTGCGGCCCCTTTTCCTGCATCTTTTCTTTACGCAAAAGGCTTGGATCTGGGCCTGTACCAGTGAAAGCAGGATATTCTTCTCGTCAGACTCGTTAAAGGAAAAAGTTTATTCTGGTCCGTGTTGAGTAATCGCTGTTCTGATGTCCAGAAGTTATTTTCGGTCATAAGAGCAACATTATGTACACAATACATTAAATTAATCCCATGACCCCGGATGATTGATCCCAGTTGTGGAGACTGGTTTTGTTTTAACCCTATCCCAAACCTTAACCCTTACCGTAACCATTTGGAATGACTGCCTAAACTTCATGTTTTAACCTTATTCAAAACCTTAACCCTTAACTTCTAAATTTGACATTTGGATAAATTGAACCATACAGAGCAGCAGGAGCAACAGTAACACTTCAAAATGTGATGTTTGGCGAATGTGAATGAATGTCAAATGTCTAATTCAAAACGCATCACCTCAAAACACCTTCTCAGATCAGACAGACCATGAATGCCCATTTGAATGTTCTCAAATGTCCTCCACACAGGCATACAACCTACTTAATTGAATTTCCCACTAAGTAGATACAGTCTTAAATGGATACCATCTGACATTAAGACCCTACCACTCAAACGATGTCAGCTATGTTTAGTAACACTCAAGTCTAGTCATATGCATACTTGGGGAGAGAAACACCGCATCTGAAACGCCAGCTCCATTCTACTCCAGTGGTACATGATGACATTTTTTACAACACTCTAGATGTTGCTGGGGTAATACATAACTGTGTGTGTGTGCATGTGTGTTCAAGGAGTGGCTAGACACCTTCCCTAGCATCAACCTCTCTGTGTAATATGTAGTGAAATGGGGACGGCGTACCTGAAAGCAGCAGTTCCATGTTGCTATTGGTCAAGGTGACGTTAACCCTTCCCGTGGTGGAATTAAAGCTCGTGATACTCAGAGTCATTGGTTGTTTTCTTCCCTTGTAGTTGTATGAACCCTTCCAGATATAGTTAGGAGCAAAGACGTCATCAGGAACTGAAACAGAAAATATTGATTATTAGAGGACCTTGGTTGTGCCTGAGGTTGGTTGAGCGGTTAAACCCACTGACTTCTGCAAACATGGGATCGAATCCCGGCCGCAACGGTCTTCACACTGTCTTCCCTTTATCCATCTCACTGTTCATTTGTATCCATCGTTTCAATAAAACTTTAAAAAGTTTTGGGAAAGAGAGAATAAGAGGACCTTGGTTGAGTAAAAAAAATATCTTGAAATATACTACGACTTTACATTCCACCAGAAAATAAACTACACTTTGGAGGTAAATTAAAATAAGTGAAAAATCCCTTTAAATCCATACTGACAAGATATTGAGTGTCTGGCCGAATGGCCGCATCACACATCTCAAACCCCTAAACTAATGCAAAGTTGAGGCCAACACTTATTAATACAGATCGATATACAGTGTGTGTCCTTGCACAGGGGTTGTTAAGTCACCGCTACACATGTATCCTCTGTATAACCTTCTATAAGTCTGTTTGATTCATGATTGATCAAATCGAGAGTACTACTAGTGTTCACAGACACAGGCAGGGCCCCTGAGCTTTCACCCTCAGAGTATATCAAACTTGTAAATGACCTCCAAGCTTTTCAAAAACTTACTCCCTCTCCAAGTTTATCAATGTTAAACTTGTTATGAAGGCAGTGGAAGCTTCGGCATGGTTGAGCTGCTATCGCACGGCATCACGACAGATGACTCCATAGAAGAGAGATAGAGAGAGAGAGAGACATAGAGAGACAGAGAGGGAGAGACTGCCAGGCCGTGCTGCCCGGACATTTTATCGTCAAACTCACTCTCTCCATTCTTCATTAACTTCTCATCCCTCAAGAGGGGCACTCAAGAATGCATTAAGGATACCAGTCCTTCTGAGGTGCTATTAGCGAAGCCGTCGAGCCAGATGAAGTTGTTCATATTCACTCTGTTGTGATTACGGATCTGACCCGCTGCTAACTGCCACATGTAATACTTTAGACAAGTACAGTCAGAGTTGTCTTTTGTTATGGAATCAGAACACTGCTCTGATGACGCTACTGTAATGGGCTGTGTGTGTGTGTGTGTGTGTGTGTGTGTGTGTGTGTGTGTGTGTGTGTGTGTGTGTGTGTGTGTGTGTGTGTGTGTGTGTGTGTGTGTGTGTGTGTGTGTGTGTGGTGGGGGGGGGCTACTGTAATGAATGTGCGTGTGTGTGTGTCGTGATAGCATTTCAGTCAGGCACTCACCATTCAGCTTGGGACTGGGTGTCCCTGCCACTGGCTTGATGGGCTTCTCTGAAAGTTTGGACCCAGCTGAGGTGATGGGAGACAAAAACAGCATTAGTAGTATTACTACATATTTCACCTCAACTTCCCCACGTGGGACTTCGAATCATGAATTAATGTGCTTCAGCACCACACATCAAGACATAATGCAACTAACTCATTGATGGAAAATCCTCAATTCTATTGCGTGGTAATAGCATAGCCATATATTTAGAATTTGTAAATGTATGGCTCTGGATAATATTCCTGTTCTGTGATGTAAAAGTCAAGCATGGAATCTTCTGCTAGTTATAGTAAATCAAATCAAATCATAGTTTATTTGTCATATGCATGTGATACAGCGATGTGCACACAGTATAATGACATGCTTACTTGCAAGCTCTTCTCTTATGATAATTGCTAATAAAAGGTATAGAAAGGTGTACGAAGTAAGAAACACAGAAATAAGCACGCATGTGGTAATGCAGTAGAATGCGTTACGCCCTCTACAGTTGACAGTGATGGTAAGTCACAGTGGTGGGGACAGGACTACTGCACAGGGCCAAATGACCAGTCCATCAAGGACAAGAAACCGATCCTGCATCTCCAATGGTACCCTAGTCCTTATTTAGTGCACTACTTTTGGTCAAATTCAGTGTGCTAGATAGGGACTAGGGTGCCGTTGGAGACGCAGACAGAAGCCTGATCCTGTTTGTTCAGTGGCATGATAGAAGCTAGAATAACACAAGATGCCGCATGCTGCAGTGGTAGCAGAACAGCCTTACACAGTGGGAACTTCTCCCACAGCATTCCATGTCTCTCCCATCTGTTTGTGTTTGTAATTACTCTGGGGCCTGAGGTGCACAGCTGCACAACGCAGCAGTGGCGAGGACTGTGTCTGCACGTGTGTGAAGTGTGCTCCGTACTATTGCAGCTGCAGTCATGACCTGCGGCACAAGAGAGCCTCTGTCCCATATCAGCATATGCCATGCTACACACACAAGCACGCAAACAAATGGCTAAGGTTAGCATTGGGAGAAAGTTAGGGGGAACTTCACCCTGGAGTTCACCCTGGAGCCACACAGACACACACAAACAAACACACTGGCCATGTCGGCCTGTACCTCGACAAATGGGCATCTTCCCGGTCCAGGTACCGTCGGACTTGCAGATGCGGTGTTCCGAGCCCCCGGACAGGAAGAAGCCGGTCTGGCAGGAGTAGAGGAGGGTGTAGCCAAACCCTGGCAGATCCATCCCCATCACCTCCACATGGGCCGGGCTCTCTGGCTGCTTACACGAGTGGGCTGGGAGGGGGGAAAGACAGGGGGGAGAGAGGGAGAAGGAGAATAGGGGAGAAGAGAGAGATTGGGAAAGGTGGGAAAAGAGAGAGAGAGAGAGAGAGAGAGAGAGAGAGAGAGAGAGAGAGAGAGAGA